>NW_012134969.1:5087889-5089332 GCF_000956105.1 Propithecus coquereli | reverse complement strand
AAAAAAAAGTGATAAGAATAAATAAATCCTAGCAAATTGGATTATCATTTGCAGTGGAATTGCCAGCAAAGGCAATGGAGAGAACATCACTGATACATGTTCCTACTTCAGCAGGCATTTGACACCTTCTCTGGTGAATTGCATGAATGGTGTTCACTCAAGCTGGCTGGCCTGTGTTTTAAGAATTGGCCAAAGCAAAGTAACCAGCATGGCTAGGGTGGGGCTGGACAACAGACCTTTCTCTCTGAATATCAATCCCCAGTACTGCCCACTCATAAGCTCAAAGTCTCTTGACCTTGCCAGGTCTTAGTGTCTCCACTTTGGCAAAGAGGATGATGACAGCACTTTCATTTAACTCCGTCAGTACCTTTTGCCACTCAAGAAGCCTCACATACGTAATGCATGGTCTTTAGTCTTACAGTGTCCCACCTGGAAGTATTATTATCTTTATTTAACATGTGAACAAAGTAAAAAACAGAAAGCTGCAATGACCCTTAAAGTTACACTATAAAAAACAAAAAATCATCGGAAGAGAAAATAGGATTTAGACCCTTCCGAACCACTTCTGCATCACCTTTTCTGGGTTCAGTATTCAAGAACTTAATTGGTATATTGCTTCACAAATGACAAATAATTCCTCACAAGACAGCTGTGAGGGTAGACTTGGGGAAAAGAGGACACCGGAGCAGTTAAGTAGCTTGTTCAAGGATGCACAGCAGGCCAGCAATGCAGCAATCATGCTAACCTTTGAAATGTTGACGTAAATGTAGCTCATTTTTTGCCTTTTTGACGATCCTTGGCTACATTTCTTTTCAGAATAATGTTGCCTCATTGGGATATAGTATATCATGACTATAACTCCAGTGGATATATGAATGCCATGAAGTATCTGTATTTCACACAAGTCCCTCCCCGGGGCATATTCAAGTAAAGGAAATGGTCTCTAAAATCATGTCTGATGAAACAGTTCCCCTCGGCCCGAGCCCAGCAGGCCAAGGTCATCATCTCCTTCTCTCCCTCTCAAGCGCCAGCAGTCGTAATTTAATATTCAGAGAGGATCGTTTTTTAAACATTCCCCTCCTCTAAATGACATTATTTTTAGTGATAATCGTGAAGTGAAATGAATAATAATAATTGCCAAGAAAGAATTGCAGACTGAAAATTTTCTTATATTGAATTTCATACATATTTATGCCAGTAAGAAAATAAAATATTATAGTACAATGAAAGGAAAAAATCACAACTGTCTATACAATAGTTTTCTTTAATCCATCTAACACTTTGAACTTTCCTCCTCAATTACACTTAACTTACTACAGTATATAAATAATTGTCCAGCAAATAAGTGAGTTTTAATAAAACCAAATACAAAAGACACAATTTAAGCAATTACTAATTGTATCATCGATGTAACATTTTCTTGACTTGTCTTTTAGTTTTAAA
>NW_012134969.1:5072662-5075257 GCF_000956105.1 Propithecus coquereli | reverse complement strand
ATCCCAGCACTTTGAAAAGCCAAGGAGGGAGGATCACTTGAGGCGGGCAGGAGTTCAAGACCAGCCTGGGCAAAAAATAAAAAACTTGGCCAGGTATGTTGGTACAGGCCTATCGTCCTAGCTACTCAAGAGGCTGAGGCAAGTGGATCACTTAAACCCAGGAGTTCAAGGCTACAGCGAGCTATGATTATACCACTGCACTCTAGCCTGGGTGACAGAGCAAGACTCTGTCTCTTAAAAAACAAACAAAAAAAAGCAAAACAAAATAAAAAAAGAAGTAGCAAAATGGGAGCACATATTCGTTCATCTCTTCATTCATTCATTCATTCAGCACCTACTACGTATTATAAATAATCATTGACCCTTCTATTGGGGGATGCAGTCTAGTTGAGGAGATAGGTTATGAAATGTGATATATCATAGCAAGTGCTTTGGGAGCATAGAAGGTGGATGAACTAACTTTGCTTGAGTGATTAGAGGACATCTTTATTGAGAAAGAACCCAAGGCTACTGTATATAATAGTGTAGGTTCTGCCCTGGACAAAGGCACTGGGCCACGGGGTTAATTGGGAATGAAATCAAGCCCCCACTCCACTGCCTAACCCTGCACCCTGGTGAGAAGTTGTGTCTACCTTGAGGATGGGCCTCTTTTCAATTTCACAAAGGCATCATATGGGTCAATGTTGGGCCGAAAGCAGCATTCGAGGTGGGGCTTAGAATGAGTAGGAATCTGCCAGGCAGAATTCTGAGTGGTAAGCTAGTCATAAGTCATGAAAGGACCTGGCGTGTCTGGGGAAGGATGAGAGCTTCAGTGGTTTGGATTTTATCTATGGGGGTGGGGAACTAACAGTATTTTTAGGAACGGGAGCACTTTAATCCTTGGGTGGCCAACTCTCTGAGGAGTGCAGGGGGGAAATTGCAGTGGAACAGGCAGAATGCAGAGGAGAGGAGATGGTAGCCTTGACCACGACAGCAAGGAGGGCATGGAGAAAAGGTAGAGGAATAGGCAAAGAGGTCATGAGGGTGACGCAAGGGCCAGGGCTGACTGATCAAAGTTTTAACTCTGGGCACCAGGGGAAGAGGTTTAACTGTGTGTGGTTTTTTTGGGGGGAAGGGGTGCTAATAGGACAGGTGGAAACACAGCAAGTTAAGGTCTAGGGGGTAGTAACAGAGCGGCAGAGCTGTGAAGTCAGCTTTGAAAAGCATCAGCCCATGAGACATGTAGTGGAAGCCACGGACATGAATAGCATCACCTGGAGAGAGTAAGTGGTGAGAAGAAGAGAACCTGGAATACTAGTCGGCAGCTAGAAAAGCACTAGTGACTGTAGTGAGAACAGTTTGAGTAGAGTACTAGGGATGGAAGTCGCGTTGTGGTAGACTGAAGATTAAAATAAGCATGGCTTTCATCCCCAGTTATACATTAGAATTACCTGTGAAAGTTTAAACAAATTATCCATCCCTGGGTCCCTCCTCTCAATATTCTGGGTTAATTACTCTTCTGTGAGGCCCAGAAATCAGTATTTTTTAAAAATTTCCCAGGTAATATTAATGGACAACCAGAATTAAGAACCACTGTTCTTGACTATTTTAAGAAGCGTAAATAAACCCCCATAGCTAGCAAGCAGATGATGAGATGCTTAAGACAGGGAATCAGACAAGTACAAAAATTTTTAGATGAAGAATCTTTATATTCTATTTGACTGGCAAAAATTATAAAGCTGAATAATGCTTTCAGTGTAGATATGGGCCACTGGTGTATAGCTAGACGAGTGCAGCCATCCTGCAGAGCAGCTTTGCCAAATTAGGTCCTTGACCCAAAAGAGTTCCACCACTGGACATGTATTCCAGGGAAATTCTCCCACGGGGCCATAAGGCAACATGCACTAGCATGTTCCACTGCAGGCTTGTAAAGAGTGGGAAGAATTGGAACAGTCTGACCAGCCTTCACTGGGAGAATGAATTAGGTAAAACTGGGAGAACATACAACATGGAGTATTATGCAGCCATCAGAAGCATAGATTAGATGTAGAAAATATTACCGTGGATGGATCTTAAAAACATAATGCTTATTAAAATATAATAATATCACTTACTTAAAAATATAGACAAAACAACTATATATATGAAAAATACATTCAAAGAAAAATGTAGACAATAACCCATTAAAATGATTGCCTACACTTGAGAAGAAAAGGGAGTAGTGACAAGAGAGAAGACATTCATTTAAAAAGCATGATTGCAAGGAAGGATGAGATAGGATGAGTCTTAAATGGGAGATGGGGTCAAGGGAAGGGTGTGTGTGTGTGTGTGTGTGTGTGTGTGTGTTTTAACAGAAGGAAGAGTTGTAAACGTGTAGATGAGATGGAAGACTCCAGTGGACTTCTCCCTCTTACTTATTCAGAGGATTGGTAATAACAGCAGAGAGTTTTGTCCAAGTAGTAATCCTTTCTTTGTCCTTCCCCCAACCTCAAGTTCATTTGATTTTTTCTCATTACCAAAGCAGTGTGTGCTCGTTACAGATATTTCAGAAAATTGACAAGCAAAACTAACAGAAAGATCCGTGAGCCCATCCACCCAAGAGACAGTATCTAGATC
>NW_012134969.1:5063444-5071397 GCF_000956105.1 Propithecus coquereli | reverse complement strand
AACCGAAGAAGCAGCCTGGACGTTGACGACAGATCCCTTTGTGGCAGGAATACACGAACATTTCCACGGTATCGGTGCAGCATTGGTCACAAGTGGTAGCGGGAAAAATGCGTATCTGTCTTTTCAAACTAGTCCTTTGTTGTCAAGAAGCTTTGAGTAGACAGAGCTGTTTCCACGGCCTGTTTTGAAGCTCTTGAATGTATTCTCCAGCCTGTGTGTGTATTAACATAGAACCACGTCCCGAAGAATTAGTGCTGGGCAGCGCTGTGCTTTTGGCAGACAAGGTAAGCCTTCACATGAGTTACAGCCGATAGGGCAAGGAAAGCTCAAGGCTTCCAAAAATCCCTTCAGTGGCCCTGCTTAAAAATAGAGGTGTAGGCCATAGCTTAGTGTTTTGACAGCTTATATCAGCAGTTTTCTTGGCTGATATATTGATTGCAGTTTGGACTTCAGTCCTGCTGATCTAATAAAATATCGCCGTCATAACAGGGAAAATAAAAGGATCTTTTGTGGTCCCAGCCCCTGGGTGAAGTCGCTTTACAGAGATACTGGAAACCTAGCTTTACTATAATGTATAAAATGAAGTGACATTGGACAAGTTGACTAATTATGTTTTTTATCATTTAATTTCTTCATCTGTCAATATATTGTTTATTAACACTATTCTGCATAATTTTACAAATACGCATTTGTTCAAAGGAATATAACGGTGCCTTCGCAAATACTAAAACACGTTCTGTGCGTGGGTATCACAAACAACCTAATCGTGTGCCAAAGACGGCAGCGTCCCTTACACTAAGTGGATAAAACACAAAGTCACCTGAAGTCTGGATCAAGCTTTAAGACATGTAAAAATCTTCTCCTCGTAATTTTGAATGGGTATTTTGGATATATGAAAATCACCTGGCCTTCAATCCTGCTTATGCTAACGCTCCTCTAATTTCACAGCAATTGCTAACGATCCAGGAGGAGTTGAACAACAAAAAGTCAGAATTGGAACAAGCAAAGGAAGAGCAGTCCCACACACAAGCGTTACTGAAAGTCCTCCAGGAACAAGTAAGTGAATGAAACTGCTCTGAATTATGAATCGACTCAAACCCTCCGGTGCACACCTCCGTCGTGTGTCACCCACACAAACGTTACTGAAGGTAATCTGCAGTACAATTAGCCTGGACCCTGTCAAATCTCCTAGCGGCTTTGCTATGTGGAATTTATAATCTCATTTCCACCATCACTGTCCTCACTCCTGTACCAATTTAGACTGCCCAAGCCTGCCAGTGTTGTGCGAAAGTCTCTTCCAGAAGACAAATGAATTTTGATACAGTTTTAAAACCTTGGCAATGCAGATGTCTTTCAAAGTAAGCAGCTTGTTTCCTTTTAAGTGTAACAGGGAGGAAAGCGAGCGTAGCATAACCCACAGTACTCCTGCAGACTTGCGAACAGGGCTGATTCATAGCAGCTCTAAAAAAATACCTTGCCTGTGCGTCAGAGCACTTACCTAACCACGGTGAGCAACAGACCTTTTCTATGAAGTTTGTAAATCTGATCATTTCATTCCAGCTTTGTTTGATATGAAAGTGTGGCCTGACATTGATAAGTGGATTGGAAAGTATTGTCTTACAGCAGGGCAAGATCGATCACTCCGCAGGCGACAGAGTGAAATCTAAGCCCGCTATCTACGTGGGAGGAGCCGGGAGAGCGTTTGAAATGCCTCCCTTTTTCTGGCCTTTGCTCTGCTGCCAACAATGTAGTGAATGGTCATTAGAAAGAAAAAAAATCACATCGAGTAACCCCAACCCTCTGTGGGTAATAAAGCATAGGTTGTTTTAAATTTTTCACTCACACATAGGCGTGTAGGAGAAGGTTATTTATACAGTATAAATAATTTCAAAGGTGACATTTTAGAAAATACGAAGTAGGGAGAGTGTGACCCGTCAGCTGTGACTGAGTCACTTTACAAGTGATTCTTATTCTTTGTAATGGCTTTGGAATCAAGAAAATATCTTTTTAGTTATTTTCCCCTAAAAGTACAATTGATTTTGAGGGAAAAGTGACAATGTTAAATGGTTTATAAACTTCTATAGCTTTGGAGAAAAATGCTTTATTAAACTAATAATTATATGATTTATGTAGATTCAATAACTTATACTGAGGCTAAATCTGTATGATTTCAGATGTTAGATTGAACTGAAAAATCTAGTTGAGTAAATTCACAATGACTTACTGTCTAGGACACCTGAATTCACTGTCCTTCCCACTTTTAGGTTATTAAAAGACTCCCAGCAAAAGGGAGCTGAGTTGGTTCCTATTTGCTCCTGATCACACTGACTAGCTCTGAGCTTCTGTCTTCTGCTCTCTCTCCTGCCCCTGATTTTTTCCTTTAGATAGTTTTACCTGGAGTTGGGAGGGGTGGATTTCTCTTTTCTCTAAATGACTCAAATCCTTTATTTTGGAGTCCAAACCCCCATCATAAAGATAGATGCCGAGTTTTCCAGAAAGTATTGATACATTCTTGTTAGGGCCTGCATTTTTAAAGAACAAAGCACACACACAGGCATTGGCGAAACATACGCTTCACTCTCCATTACTTAAAAAAAAAAGAACGTGAAAAGGATTCAAAACAACTAAAATCGTTAAAGACCTAGAAAATACGACTGAGAAGGAAGCATTTTAAAATCTGCAGTACTAATTGAAGGGAGATGGCTTTTTCCAAGCAAAGGCAAACACACCAGGAATATGTAAGTCTAAGGGGACCAGTGGTACCCAGCAGCCAAATGCACTTGGGTGCTATTGCCACCACCAAGCTGTTCGCCCAAGAGCCCCACACCTGCTGCCCCTGGTGGTTCTTGCAAAGGGGGGCCATGCAACGTACAGCCTCATTCTGTCACCCTGCAGGCACCCACCCACCCGCATACACTGAAAACCACACCTCTCACCTCCTTGAGCGCTGCCTTGGGAGGCTTTCTTTGGATTTGTGTAGAGTAACTACACGTGTAAACACTGTTGCAATCGCCTGCATAGATATGGCCTGAACAAATGGCCACGCACACAGGGAAAGACAGACCTTCTCTGAAGACTTGAAATTTTGCTATTCAAACGACTGCCACTTGCTAGGAATCCTGACAGGAAAGGAAAGGTCTTGAGGGCAGACCCTTCCCACCATTCGTCTCGGTCGCCTCCAGCAAAGGCAACGTCGCTCCCTCAGCTCCCCTCCCAGGAAGGCAGGACCGTTCCCTAAGCTCTCCGGCTTTCCTCTTGGCTAAGACGCGGCTTCTCTAGGTCTCTACAGGCCCCACTGAGTCCTTCCTTTCATCTCCTTTTCCATGATGGTAGCTGCCCACATCTGGAGCTTGTTCACAAGCCTGAGCCCCATCAGCCCTGCCTGGGGGAGAGCAGCAGCTGGAGGAGAGAAGGACAAGGAGCAGGCCAGGGAGGACAAAGCAGCAGCTGGCCTGGAGCTGTAGCTGCAAGGAGAGGGGGCTGCAGGCGGGAGGGGCTGCCGGGTAGCCCAGGCAGCAGAGAGCGGTGGGGTAAGCAGTGCCCATGGACAGGAAATGGGATGAGAGTAAATGGATAGCATAACATGAGGGCGGAGTTAGAGGACAACATGGAGTAGGAGGAATGGAATGTATTTAACACATTACTTGCCATGTGAGTTGTATTTAACTCACGAGAGTTTTGAGCCCAGGCCCTCGTGAAGCATATATAACTCATATGTCTCTTCACCTTGGGAGGCGTGCATATAACTTTTCATGTTGCATATAACTCACACACAGAAAACAATACAAAATAACAAATTCCTCATTGAATTAGAAAGGATTGTTTTGTTTTTGAAGTTTTCATTCTATTTTTCTAATAAAACACTGTGACCCCAAGGAAAAAATTTTTTTTCTAGTGTGGCATTGAAAAAAAATTTTTTTTCAGTGTGTTAAAAGGGAGGAGGAGAGCAACTGGCACGTTGCTGTCGGTAAATACTTGAAGGTGGAACTGCTGAGAAAGAGTAAGACCTGCGCTAACCTGACTCCAGCACACAGGAGCACAAGCTACGGGACCTAAGCTGGCGTGGGCAGAGGGTTCGATTTAAGCCCTTTTGTGCCCTGTGGTAATGGATGGTATTCATATCACAGAGGCGCACCTTTTCCTTCTCATATGTGCCATATACTGCCCATGCCCCCTCGTATCTGTCATGTGTAGAACCATCAGCGACGTAGCCCTAAAGAACTGTGGGCAGATTTTTTCCCTTAAGCGGGAACAATGTGGAAATGGGCCAGAGAGACTTTGGTCCATCATCAGCTGCCTGTCCTCAATTTCTTCATGTCACAGCTCTTTGGCAGAACCCCTCTCTTGGCATGGAGAGGGTGCGGCTTTCTTGCTGAGAGTTTAAGATTGACTCAAAAAAACTAAAGAAGCTTTCATTTTAATAGACACAAATAGCCAGAAAGAACCAATGGTCTGAATCAAACACATTGGTGGTATATGTGCATTTATTTTCTTCCAAATTTCACGTATTTATTTCCCACCATGAATACTTTATATTGGGCATAAAAAAAAGATGACAGGAGCTGCTGCTTGCTAGGCATAATAAGTCAGCAAGAAATACTGGCAAACAGCTGCGAGGCTAGCGCACCCTTTTCCTTTGCTCTCTGCCTCCAAATGTCTGTGTTGAGTCAGGATAGGATAAAATGCCAATTAAAGGTTTTCCTGAAATCTCCTGATAACTGATTACTCCTAAGCCTTCTGAGAGAGAGGAGAATTTTAAATGTTCACTGTTAAAAATTTTATTTGAGAAATAACTTTTCTTCTAATGCTCAGTGGCTAAAGAGATACCTTCCCAACTCTTCCTCTACCAAAGAAGCAACCGTCTTCTCCTTTTAGGCCTCCAGAAAAATCAGGCATTCAAATATGTTGTCAAGGAGGACATGTATAGTAGCACTGCAGCATGTTAAAAATAGCTGAAAATGCATCATTCACAAATAATCGTTAGTATAACATCATTTAGCTGATGGCAAC
This sequence comes from Propithecus coquereli, assembly GCF_000956105.1. Classification (NCBI taxonomy): domain Eukaryota; kingdom Metazoa; phylum Chordata; class Mammalia; order Primates; family Indriidae; genus Propithecus; species Propithecus coquereli. The sequence goes on along the minus strand of NW_012134969.1, from coordinate 5,066,387 downwards.
TTGCAAACACTGCAGGGTTTAAATTAATAGCAATCCAACTAGGAAATGAAATCATTTATTATTCTTAAGAACCAATTTTATGCATTTTATGCCTATGGAACTGCTTTCTAATCTTACTATTTAAAAAATAATGACCAAGACCCATTTATTTTTTGCCAGCCATCAAGCTTCATAAAATATTGGTCTCAAACTGGTTTCAATAAGGCTCATTAGAAATATGTGCTCCATCTGCTTTACCTCCTTGGAAGTTTTATAAAATGCAACCTCAGATAAATCAGCTAACAAGATGATATACTTAACCGATATGCTTGCTTATTCATTTTTTTGTTTTGTTTTTCCTTAAAATTTGCAGTTAAAAGGTACCAAGGAATTGGTCGAGACCAATGGCCACAGCCATGAGGATGCAAATGTAGGTACCACAAACCTGGTATTTGCTCTTCTTGCCTGATGTTGGTTAACACATGGGGATGTGGCATGTTATTTACCGCATAAAGGAAATCAGAAGCCCTGCTTCTTGGTAGCTTATGATTATTATATACAGTTTGGCAGTAAAATGTGGTTGATAGGCACTGCTATTGTTAGCTCAGTTTTTCAAATGTCAATTTAGAAGTACTTGAGCTAATCCCCACCATCAAAAATTCTAATTTCAATGAGTTTGTTTGAACCCTTTTTATTCCCAAAGCTAGAAATTAATGATGTGTTGGGGGAGGCAAATGGAATGAGACCTGACAGGGTAATAAGTGGTGTATTGCATGTTTGTTTATTAAGTTTGCCTGCCAGTGAAGGTGTAATTAAATGACTAACATGCTGAAATGGTCTCTAGAGCAACCCCCTCCTCTCAGAATAGCTCTTGAAAGTAGACCTCTCTTCTGTTTCCGGCCCAGAAGAGAGGCGCGGTGCATGCATCTTCTTGGTAGAGCATAACGTATGACGGTACAAGAGCCCAGTTGGCACCATGACTTCTTCTCATAGCGTTCCTTGAATATCCAGTTGTCAGAAAGTAGACAAGTATTCTTTTTGCCTTGAAAGTTCTTTGGTCTCAGATGCAATATTATACCATGTAGATCATTGTCTCTCCGTATGTTTGATGGTTTTGTTTTTGTCTTTTTTGTAATCTTTCTGGTATCTGTATGTATTTGATTATTCTCATCACCGAAAATGCTTACCAAGCAGTTCTTTTCACATAACACAGAATTAGACATGGTAATGAATGCCTGATTACACTAGAGCTAGGAGAAATTATGTATTTCACGTTCACTCTTGTTTTAATTGTATACAACAGACAGCCTAATATTCAGAGTACCAAAAAAATCCCTCTTAATCGTTACTGTGCCTACCCAACAGATATTTAACATATGGTGCTTATCGAGGACCGACTGTGTTCGTGGTGCACCGTGAAGTTCTAGTGGGGTAGCCACTGACGGTTACAAGAAATATTACACTTGCCATCTGCCCTCAAGGAACTTATGACAGAGTTGAGGAAGTAAGAAACACATGATGGTGTACAGGATGTGATAAGTGTACACAAAAGGGAGGCAGCTGTGATGTGATGTAGTTTGAAATCCAGACTTTGCTGAGTATTAACTGTGTCAGCTTAACAAGTTACTCAACCTCTCTGAGCTTCGTTTTTCTCATTTGTAAAAAGAATGACAAAGCCTACATCAGAAACTTATTGTAATACTATAATGAGCTAAGTTACTTTATGGTTTCTTTGTGCTGGATAACCAAGAAAGGCTTCCTGGATCTGTGGGACTTGTATTTCACTTTGAAGAATGGACAGGGTTGAGAAAGTAGAAAGCGGGAGGATGAAGCCATTCATGCAGAGCTCTCCTAGGTGATACTGTGACATAAACAGAATTTGTCCTCACACTCCAATACCACTAACCAGCCTTACCCTAAAACCCTTCTTTAGGACTCTGCCTTCCAGGGACACATCGCTGCCACATTCTCAACCAAAACATTCATGTCCACTTTGTGCTTTCAAGGAAGCTACTATCTAATCCGATAAGCTAGACAAAGAGGCAGTGTACCCCAATGTCCTGGACTGTAAAATGGGGATGGTATTTCCCACCTTTCTTAAGGCTTATTGTGGCCAGGCGCGGTGGCTCACGCCTGTAATCCCAGCACTCTGGGAGGCCGAGGCGGGTGGATTGTTTGAGCTCAGGAGTTCGAGACCAGCCTGAGCAAGAACGAGACCCCGTCTCTACTAAAAATAGAAAGAAATTAATTGGACAGCTAAAAATATATAGAAAAAATTAGCCGGGCATGGTGACGCATGCCTGTAGTCCCAGCTACCTGGGAGGCTGAGGCAGAAGGATCGCTTGAGCCCAGGAGTTTGAGGTTGCTGTGAGCTAGGATGACGCCACGGCACTCACTCTAGCCCGGGCAAAAGAGTGAAACTCTGTCTCAAAAAAAAAAAAAAAAAAAGTATATTTGAAGCTTGCAAATTACAGAAAAGAATACAGAGGTAGAGGTAAGGAAACATAACTTTTAGTATCTCATTACTCAGAGATAACCACCATTAACATTTTATTGTAGTTTTATTCAGTCATGTGTGTGTATATAACCAGAGGAAAAACCCATAAATAAATGAATAAATAAGTACTATCATGTTGTCTTCAGTTTTATAACTTTTTGACTTTTTCATTATATCGTAAATATTTTTCTTCTTATCAAATGTTCCTCAAAGACATGATTCTTAATGGCCGTATAATGTAAATATGAAATAATTAAACCACATGCCTTTGTGTTAGGCATTTAACTTTTCATTTTTGTTATTATACATAATGCTGTAATTAACATGTCCATAATTCTCGGTCACATTTCTCATATTTGTTTCTGGAGGACCCTGTATATTAGTAGCCGTGTCATGATGTCTGAATTGTTTGTCATTCAGAATGTCAGTGCAGCCATTGTACTCTTGTGGTACAAGAGTAGACTGAA
>NW_012134969.1:5057889-5059554 GCF_000956105.1 Propithecus coquereli | reverse complement strand
TTATATCTAACTGTATTTTTGTACCCATTAATCAACCTCTCTGCATCACCCCTCCCCAGTACCCTTCCCAGGCTCTAGTAACCACGAATCTACTCTCTGTCTTCATGAGATCTACTTTTTTAGCTCCTACATTCACGAGTAAGTTAGAACATGTGGTATTTGACTTAATATAATGACCTTCAGTTCCCTCCATGTTGCTTCAAGTGACAGGATTTCATTCTTTCTTACAGCTGAATATTTTCCATGTGTATATATATATATACCACATTTTCTTTATCCATTCATCCATTGATGGGCATTTATGTTGATTCCATATTTTGGCTATTGTGAATAGTGCTGCAATAAACATTAGAGTGCCAATATCTCTTTGATATAGTGATTTCATTTCTTTTGAATATATACCAAGTAATAGAATTGCTAAATCATATAGTAGTTCTATTTCTAGTTTTTTAAGATACCTCCATACTGTTTTCCATAGTGGCTGTACTAATTTATATTCCTACCAACAGTGGAGGGTTCCCCTTTCTCCATATTCTCACCAGCATCTATTATTTTTTGTCTTTTTGATGAAAGCCATTCTAACTGGGATGATATGACATCTCATGGTAGTTTTAATTTACATTTATCTGATGATTAGTGTTGTTGAGCATTTTTTAATATACCTGTTGGCCATTTGTATGTCTTCTTTTCAGAAATATCTATTCAGATCTTTTGCCGATTTTTTAATCAGAGTATTTGCTATTGAGTGTTTTGAGTTCCTTATATATTCTGGTTATTAATCTCTTGTCAGATGGATAATTTGAAAACATTTTATCCCATTCTGTAGGTTGTCTCTTCACTTTGTTAACTGTTTCCTTTGCTAGACAGAACTGTTTCCTATGCTTTTGAGGTCTTACTCAAAAAATCTTTGCCCAGACCAACATCCTAGAGCATTTCCCCAATGTTTTTCTTCCAATAGTTTCATACTTTCAGGTCATAGATTTAAATCTTTAATCTATTTTTCATTTGATTTTTGTGTATAGTAAGAAATAGGGGTCTAATTTCATTCTTCTGCACTTTTTCTAGCACCATTTATTGAAGAGACTATCTTTTGCCCAACATTTTTCGTTCTGGGTGCCTTTGTTAAAAATGAGTTAGCTATAAATGTGTGGATTTATTTCTGAGTTCTCCATTCTGTTCCACTGGGCTATGGGTCTATTTTTATACCAGTACCATGGTTTTTTGGTTACTATGGCTTTGTAGTATATTTTGAAGTCAGATAGTGTCATGCCTTCAGCTTTGTTCTTTTTGCTCAGAATTGCTTTGGTCATTTGGGGTCTTTTGTGGTTCCATACAAATTTTAGGATTGTTTTTTCTATTTCTGTGGAGAATGTCTTTGGTATTTTAATAGGTATTGCCTTGAATCTGTAAATTGCTATGGGTACTATTGACATTTTAACAATATCAATTCTTCCAATCCATAAACATGAAATATCTTTCCATTTTTGTGTGTCCTCTTCAATTTCTCTCATCAGTGTTTTATACATTTCCTTGTAGAGACCTTTCACATCTTTGGTTTTATTTAAATTTATTCCTAGGTATTTTATATTTTTGTAGCTATTATGAGTGGAATTTTTTCTTGATTTCTTTTTCAGATTGCTTGCTGTTGGCATATATAAATGCTAC
>NW_012134969.1:5054570-5057839 GCF_000956105.1 Propithecus coquereli | reverse complement strand
TAACCTAAACATCTGTACCCCCATAATATGCTGAAATAAAAAAAAAAAAAACTGTTAGAGCCAGAAGCTGAAGTCAATTGCAAAGGCCTTGTTCTCCAAGAGAACTTGCCAGGCTCACACTTTCTGATTTTAAATAGGTTTTTCTTTGTATTTGGAATTGGATATATTAGTGACATGGACAGTCCAACCACTTAAGTGTACCCAAGTTTAAAACTAGCCTTTATCCCAGTTTTTTTAAGGATTTCAGTTATTCCAGACCCAATTTCCTTTCCTAGAAAGCAAAGCTTACATTTTCTTTCCGTCTCTGTCTCTGAGCTGTCTTCTCATCCCTAGGACTGCTGAATAACTAGCTGGTCCCTGGTAATTACATATAACAGATGTCAGCATCTTAAATTAAAAAAAAAGCCAACAAGATAATCTGTCCTCATCTTACATCCTTTTTGATGACCCCCTTCCCAGCAGTATCACCACCTGTGATCCTTACATGTGTGTCTGGGAAGACAGTGGAGGGAAAGGAGAAGGGAGCAATGTAGGAACAGCAAGGAGGGATGAAGGAAAGTGGCAGCACTTTAATAACAAAGGCATGAACTAATCCTACAGTGTACAGAACAATTCGGTCTAAAAGTTTTCCATGAATTTTCTCTCCTCCCGTCCTTGTTTCTGTTACAGGAAAATTGCTACCTCGCATTCCTCTATTTGCACAATTCACGCTCCCACACGGGGGTCGAAGACATCATTTGCAATCTGTACAGAGGTTTAATTGGTGATGCTGAAGGTTACTGATGTCAAATAGAACACCCTTCCCACCCAACAATAAAACAAAAGCACAAAAGAAAACAAGACTTTTCAGTTTTTCACGTCACCTCTGTGAGAAAGTAAATCCTCAGAGCTGTCTTTAAATCTGTCACAGTAAAGATGTTAGGAGCGTATGGAAGAGATATGTGCGAAGAACATTCTTCAAGTTTAGTACCCGCAGCAGAAGGCTATCGTCGGCCATGTATTTTAATGATGTATGTGGGGGAACCTCCGCGAGCGCGAGTCCTCCGCGCGGTTGGAGGGCGGCTTTCACCCTTTAGACAGGCGTGAGAGATGCGAATACCTACTGATGCACCCCACAAGGCGAGAGAGAAAAAGAAAACCTCTACAGAAAAACAGGGCTATATCCTAAAAAGCGAAAAACAACCCAGGCTCTGTCCTTTCTTCCCATAGCGACGACTTGCTTCCTGGTCTTGGGGGCCCCCAATCTTAAACTGGGGAGGAGGAGACATGACAGGAAGGGACAGTGTAAGGATTCGCACTCCCCCACCCCACCCCATGGCTCTATGGAAAGGAAAGCGAGCCCCATCCCGCAAGGACTGCACCTGGCAGACACTGCAGCGCGGGAGCAAAGCTCTTCCGTCACCCTCCACACGTTCTTCTCGCCCTCTCTTGCTGCCCTCGGCCTCCACAGAGCCCCTCGTTTGTATCCCAGCGCAGCCCGGCACCCCTTTCTACTCAGTACACCCACCTGCATTCACTGAGGGAGGCAGCAGAGTGCAGGTGTCAAAATCAGAGCCCGATTTCAATGCTAGCTCTGCTGCTTACTCTGCGGGTGACCCCGAGCCATACACTGAACCCCCCCTGCACCTCCGTTTTTCCACCTCTGAAGTGAACGTAATACTTACACCTACCTCATAGGGTTACTGTGAGCCTTGCTTTGCAGCGCTGACGTGATCAGTATGTGCTAGACGTTATTATTGCTCCAGCCTTACGTGCGCCAGACACTGTGCTAGGTTCTGGAGATCCACTGGTGGGAAATAAAGATGTGGTTTCTGCCCCCCGTGGAGCCGACTCCCTGTCTCTGTGCCCTGCCCTTACCCAACCTTGCTAGTCCTGTTTCCTTCCACCAGGCCCCACTCTCTTCAGGTCAGCATCACAGTGGGAATGATGGGTGTAAGGTAACTTACTTGCATGTTTCCAGCAACTCTCTGGAGACAAGACCTTTAATGGAAGGGCTGGCTCCCTGGGGTGCAGGGAGAATCTGGTGGGAGTGGGGCGCAGTGAGTGCTACACAGAGAGCTTTAAGACCCCCAAAAAGCTTAACTGGAAAATCAGTAGCCACTTTGTCTTTCCTTTAGGGAGAGATGGACCCACCTCTGTAGATGTCTAAAGACTTTTCGTGGACGAATATTTCCTTTACCCTAAAATATATTACCTGCTCACTTATTAAATGCTCACACCCAGATCTCAGTCTTTCCCTCCAGTTTCAGCTCCTATAACATTCATTACTGCTTCTCTCCTTCTGATGCTTCCTTGCTCCCTCTCCCCCACCCGCCCTCTACACCCCCCGGCTGCCATGCAGCTGCCATCTTCCAGCTGCTTCACCATGTGTTCTGCTGTGAATTAACCACATGCCCTGCCATTCGCTGTGAGACCCATAATTCCATCGGAAAAAGTCCATGCAATCCCAATCCAACACCTTGAAAAGGCCAATGATTGGAAGGGACCCTGCTAGTATACCCCCATCCCAGCAGGTGCAGAGCTGCAAGGAAGGATTAGAGAAAGAATTGCTGTCAAAAGTGGGCAAAAGCTGGCTCCATGGCGAGCGCTCTTGTTTCCAGTCAACCCTCAAGAGAAGTTTCCTAAGCAGGCACCTCTCTGCCAACTGACAGTGTGTTTCCACAGCTGGAGCCGGGGGCTGGAGTTTGTCCTTTTTGTCAGGGCAGGAGTTGGTGGTACCTGCTTGGCTGTTAGTAGATTTGGAACATGTAACAGGATTAGCACATGTTTAATAAAGCCAACAGATTGAGTTTAGAGGAGTGAAAATACTTCTTCCTCCAGGTCAGGTTAGAGAAAACAGGCAAAGAAAACAAATTTCAGTGCTGTGTGAAATGGTCTGACATGGACATGGATACCTGTATACATAAACCAAAATCGGAACAAAAGTTATTCATTTTGGAGACAGAATGTCCTTCCGCAAAGAGGTTCATGATAATCCTACCAGATGTAAAAAGCAAAAGCAATTGTTTAGAATGGACGATTGGTAACTTTTATTGAGCCAACATAACACAGGTATAAATACCCGTAAATACTCTTATCTTAAAAGTACCGCTTTCTTTTTGTGAGAAATGTGGAAATGAAGAAAAATATTTTTAAAAAATAATCATCTGAAATCTCACCACTCAGAAATTAATGTTTCCACTTCTTTGTATTTCCTCTATCTTTGTCTATTTGCAGGTATATACATTTTTACCAAATTTACAGCATATCATAGGGACAGTTTTATAGCC
>NW_012134969.1:5044439-5050205 GCF_000956105.1 Propithecus coquereli | reverse complement strand
TGATTTTTTAAAAAAATTAAAGCTTACTCCCTACTTGGTAACTAATGAACTAAATTCAGCCCATAATAATGCCTGTATATTATCACATAAAGAGGATACTGAGTTCCTTAGCAGGAGAGGAAAATAACCCTCAAGAATATGTTCATTTTGAAGAGAAAGGTAAATTGCATATAATCTCTAAATAATTTAGAAGAACAATACTTAGATATGCTATTTGGAGTCTTGTGCTATGAATTCTATGTCAGAGTCTTCTTCATGGCCCAGGGACTGTAGAGCCTGTTTTCTGTGTGGACCCCAGACCAAGGCTAATGAAACCAAGCCACCACTAACAAAATGAGGCTTTTCTACCCTCTGGAGAGAATACATGAGATTAAAAGGAATGATTAATTAAAAGTTAACAAAATGAGTTCTAATCCCAACCTGAAAATTAAGCTTTTATTTTTAATTATGGCCATGAAGTTTCATGTAAGCTCCAAACCATCAGCCAGAGATGCATATACAAACATAGAGACATGACTTGAATGCAAACAGCATCACTTTATAGTCAAATAAACCTACAGGGCTCAATCACAGTCTTCCTGCCTCGCATGAGGTACAGCCTAGCACTGCCTGATATCCTAACAACGGACAAGAGGACTGTTCAGGAGCCTTTGTGAAAGGGGCCTGCAGCTCAAAAGGTGATCAGAAGCAGGAGGTTTCTCTGGTGGCCCACGAAGGCAGTGGGGGACAGTAGGGACCCTCCTTTCCTCCAGCCCCTGCTGGCACAGCACCAGGCTTAGTGGTACAAAAACAGTGAGGGGCAAGGATGCACCCGCAGGTGAACGTTTTGCATGTTACTCAGGAGCAATAGGGCTTCCGAGACATTTGCTTTTTATTATTCAGAATGTTAAATGTTCTGTTGTGATTTCCACACCTCTTACTTCCTGCTGACCATACAGGAACCAGGAAGGGGAGAGGCGTGAGATGTACCAGCCAGTGCTGGAGCCAGCTCTGGTTTGACTCACTGTCCTCAATGCTGGTCTTCCGCAAGGATTCCAGCTCAGCACTCCCTACCTCTCTCAGGATGGGCCAGCATTCTCTATTTCTCCAGATACTGCCAGACCTCACCCATCGCATTGCCACAGAACTCACGGAGTTGTGACATTTCTTTGAAGGAATATATAGGAAGAAGACAAAGAAAAAAGTAGGTACAAAGTAGGAATTAGAAAAACAGGGAGAAGGGCAGGAAAGCCCGGCAGGAAGAGTTTCCTAAGTTCATGGCTGTCTGCCCATCAGCCCCCCTCTGAATGGACCCTAGCAGGGAGTAGAGCAGCATATTTTGCCATTATGTGACCCACCTGCCAACTTCAGTACTGAAATTTGTGTTCATCGAATGTGTGTTTATGGTTGCATGAATCCTCACACTTAATGAAAAGTTTATCCAAGTTAAGACTCTTGAATTGAAAGCAAAAAGCTCAGATGTTAAACTGCAAATAAAATTATTGGTGAGCTTCCTGGGGGAAACTACAATTGGACTGGGAGATAAAACTGTTCAAATTGCCCACAACAAAATGAAGTGTATCCTAATCCTTCCAGCTTCAAAACTCTTCCCAGCTCTGATACTCTCCTCTCCCTGCCCTCCTTTCCCTCGCTACGGTCTAAAGGTGGGAGTCACCCCCAGGTGTGAGTCCACAGCCACCAGCTGCAGCTCCACCTGCCTTCTTTATTGACCTGCCCACTGTGCCCAGGGGGACCCAACAACCTGGTGTAGCTGCCTGTAACTGGACATTTAATCAAACCTTCGAGAAGGCTGCAAACCCCATACCAGTGGCTCTAACTCCAACTTAGGATATCACAAAATTTCAGAAATCCAGCCAAGAGTACCTCAACGTGAATTCCCTCCACGTGTTCCTAATTCAAGCAGAGCAAAAGTTAAATTTGGAAAGAAAGCTGTTGCCCAAAGGAAGAGGCATTCACATGTTTTGTTACATTTTTAAATTATGTTCTTTATAGAAAGACAACCAGACTTTCCTGAAAAAATGAGTGTGCAGTTCTTAGCTGTGCAGATGTCAGAGCCAGGGAGGTCTTTGCCTGTCAGCCTCTCTGGGTAGCAGACTGCTTGTAACACATGAAGAGTCTCTGGGAGTCTTACAAGGTATATGGTGGCTGTTCTTGGGCAACTCCACAGGTTCCCCTGAAAAGACTCACCAGCCTGGGAACGCTCAATAATTTTTTTTTTTTCAGATCTCTGTTCATTTAACTTTCTCTTAAGAAAATCCTCAATGCCTCAGCCTTTCCAACCCTGAAATTGCCCTTGCAGGGGACATTTGTGGTCATGATGTTCAGCATCACATTGTTTCTATTGTTACATCGGCTTCCCCGTGAGAATACAGAGTGGCTTTCTCTGTCTGGACAATTTCCAGACTGTTCAGTGTATGCTGATGAGCTGCTTATGTTTATGAGACTTGCAGAATCTAATTTGCACAAGCAATTTCTTTCCATGCCAACTTTGAGAAAGATGACTTGAAACTATGAGAAAGGTCTACAAGTGCGATCTATATAAAGCCCCAATACCTATGTAGGTATAATTCCATGCCCTCCTCACTACACACACACACACACACACACACACACACACTTATATGCATAACATGTAAGTCTCACAACTGTGATCTTATATATCATTCCTGACCATGTTATGTGGCAGTATTCAAATTGGTCTCCTTGATAAAAACAAAATAACAATTGGCCTGATATTGAGAAAAACCACTGGCCTGATTTCCTGAATAAATGGCTTTAGTCAACAGGTCAAATTCAGCTAAGTGCACAATTCATTAAAAATTCTAAATAATTAGATTTTTATCGATAACTCAGATTCCTCCATTTATCATATCACCCTTTTTGCTTGCAATGCCAATTCCACCTGCCCAGCTCAATTCCCATTTCTTGGGGCCTTACCCTAACCTCAGTCCCAATCAATCACCATCTTCCCCAGATTCCTACAATATTTATCATCATTCCAACCATTTTTTTTTTTTTTTTTTTTAGTTGTCCAGCTAATTTCTTTCTATTTTTTAGTAGAGACAGGGTCTCGCTCTTGTTCAGGCTGGTCTCAAACTCCTGACCTTGAGCGATCCACCCGCCTCGGCCTCCCAGAGTGCTGGGATTACAGGCCTGAGCCACCGTGCCTGGCCCATTCCACCCATTTTGAACAGCCCAGTTATGATAGGCTTATTTCCTCGACTCAGGTGAAGTTCCTTAAAGTGGGGAATTTTTATGTGTCCCTTACAGCACCTAACACAGTAATGAGCCTACGCAGGTGGATACATTTGCAATACTTATCAATTGATGATTGAATTGACAGAGGAATTCTGGCAGCCTCAGATAGCTGTGTGAATCTGTTTGGCCTGGTTAGGTGAGAGATGCCAACCCTTCCTTCTGTATATTATCTGTGGGTGATACCGAAGACAAATGCAATAAGTAAGATGATAACTTCATTCTGGTTATCTTTAAGATGTGTGCAGAAGTGTTGTAGACTGAAATTTAGAATTGAGGTGATACGGATCACCTCTTCCAACTTTCTTACGTGACAGATTTTAGTTTGGTGTATGTTTTCTTGTCTAATTGTTGTTTTCTGAGTCTTACATTCTCTAGGCAGTATTTCTCAAACGTTAGTAAACAGCAGAATCAAGCAGAGAGCTTTTCAAAACACAGATTGCTGGACCCCGCCCTAGAGCTTCTGACTGGGTGGGTCCAGCCTGGGGCCTGAGAATCTGCATTTCTAATAAGCTCCCAGACAATGCCAGTGTTAGCAGCCTGAGGACTACACTTTGAGTTAACACCACCGCCTACTCTCCACCCCGTGCCAGGTGAGATGCCATTTTAAGCTTCCACAGCACCCAGGGCCTTCCGGTGTCATAGCTTATATCACACCATATTTTAATATATTTTGCACACCCGGCCATCCTCTAGACTCTTACATTCTTTGAGAGCAGGAATCACTATTATTCATCTTGTTGTCTAACACAGAACCTACCCTTATAGTAGATGCTCTGTAAATATTTGGTGAATGAAAGAGTGATGGAGTCTTAATAAATTTCAGTCAAATTATACTGAACTGAGGTGTCCAGATACTTTACTTAGTCCAACTGTTGAACTTTGCTGCTATTCAACCCCCAAAAGGAAATATATGATTAGTAATTGCCAAACTCTGGTTCATAAGAAATCACATCGATTTGGAGAATACACAAAAGACGAGTGGACCCCCAACAAGCCTCTCCTAACCGGGTCCATCCACGTCCACGGGGCAGGCAGTGCAAGGTCGTGGGCACTGGGCTGTCTGTGGGGAGCTCACTCAACCACAGCACAGTTGCCGTCCTCCAGGAGCACATGGCCCACTGGGGAGACTCCCCCAGGCCTGACTTCGGTCTTCTCGGTAAGGAAGAGGACTTGGGGTGGGTGTAAGGGCTCAAACTAAGTGAAGAAGCTGGGATTCCCTGAGGCGGCTCCGACAGAAGGTGGTGTGGGCTTTTAAAGGCTCTGGAGTCTGACTGCCTGGGGCCCAGGCTTGAATCCGCTACTTTCCAGATGTGTGACCTCAAGGAAGCTGCTTACCTTATTTGTGCCTCAGTTTTTAATCTGGAAAATGAAGATAATAATACTATCAGCACTTGTCCTCTACCAAGCACTCGATAAGGGCTATTAGGATTATCATCACCATTATTTGTATTATTTGTTTTTTTACTTGGAGGACCTCAAATTCTACATCACTCAGACACCATGCAGCAGCCGTACAGAACACTTACTTCATGGAATAGTCCTCGTGTATGGCATATGCCAGAGGCGGTGTGGAGAGAATTCAATTTGGGGGTGTGGGGGAGGGGGCTATTTAATGTTTTTTTAAGATCTCACAGCAGGCCAGGCAAACATTGTGAAATTTGATTTTACTTTAATAACAATCAAATCTCTCTCTTTCCCATTTATCAGATTGTGTCGCATCTATTTTTATGACCTAATTTACCACTATAAAGGTCAAAAAAACCTCTAAATTTTAATATTATCATGAGTAACATAAACTCAGCAGGTGAAAATTATGATAGCGGGTGCTTTGTAGCAGAGAAAAATAAGAAATGTCATACTGAGAAATGAACTGAGAAAATAACGTGCCAAGAGCACCGTAATACAATTAATCTTTACCGGCAATAGAGTCAGTATCATACAAGATAAATCAAACCGACTAATTCTGGATGCACATACATACATTTTAAAAAAGTATTTCAGTTTAGTTCTGTTTGCTGCTCTACTTTTATTGGTTGAGAAGATTTTTCATGTCAGTACTTTTTCAGGCTGTGAAGGATGTGGACTTCAGTAGGTACAACAGTGTGGGTGACATTTTCTACATGATGAAGAGAAGCACACAGCTATTTTTGAGAGCAAGTGCATTTTTTCATTTGGGTGTATCTACAGTAGCGTATAGTAAAAACTAAAAATATAATACTACAACTTAACAGTTTAAATAATGAATGGAGTTATTGGAACACAAAGGAATTCTTCCCTCATTTTTAGATCATTTTTATTTAATATGGGTGTCACAAAACTATGTCATAAGAAAGTCATTTAAATGCCAGCTTGAGACCACATTTTAAGTATGGTGTGAACTGTGATAGCCATAATTGATATGATCCAGGCAGCAGTGATACTCTTAGTATTTAATGGAAAACATTAAGACATTGAAATTACCCTTTCTTATCAAAGTCTCTGTTCTTATTGTGGGAGATTCTATTTGGG
>NW_012134969.1:5015706-5044177 GCF_000956105.1 Propithecus coquereli | reverse complement strand
TTATAAGCTTATAGTTGTGTCTCCAAAAAAAAGTTTAAAAGTTAATATTTAAATTTAAAACATTAAAAGCATTAATATTAATGAAACAAAAAAACTAACTTCTTTATCACCTTTAATCTAAGAGGATAAAGAAATTGTTTTACTTTAAAATGTTGCTACGCAAATGCATTCAGGGACCAAAAGGATGTAAGATACCCAAAGCAATCTCATTGATTTTTTTCACTATGCACTGTGTATATATTCCTTATAGCCTTTCTATGGATAACTCCAGGCCAAGAGTACTGACCTAATATTTATGATTTCCAGTCAGTTTCACCCTCTCTATGCAGTAACAAATTCATCTGATGTAATTCAACAAATATTACTGCAGGTCTAATATTTATTCTTTTTTGAGCCATCTAGATGTCTGTTTATTTTTTCAGACATGCCATAATTAATGACCTTAGTCTCAGATGAAGATAGCATTGACATTGCCCTCAGCTTACATAAATTTTAGAAAACTCAGAATTATATATTCTTCCTCTTCCCCTTTAATATGTAACTTTTATTAATATTTTGAAATTTATTTCAATAGATTTAGGAGGTACAAATGGTTTTTTGTTACATGGATGAATTGTATAGTGGTGAAGTCAGGGCTTTTAGTGTACCTGTCACCTGAATAATGTATATTACCAATAGGTAATTTTTCATCACTGACCTCCTTCCACCCTTCTCCTTTCTGAGTCTCCAACGTCCATTATACCATTCTGGATGACCATGCGTACCCATTGCTTAGCTCCCACTTGTAAGTGAGAACATGCAGTATTTGTTTTTCCATTCCGGAAATACTTCACCTAGAAGAATGGCCTCCAATTCCATCCAAGTTGCTGCAAAAGACATTATTTCATTCTTTTTTTTTTTTTATGGCTGAATAGCATTCCATGGTATTAATATTAATGTATATATTAATACACACCACATATATACATACATACACACCACATTTTCTTTATCCACCTGTCAGTTGATGAGCACTTAGGTCTATTCCATATTCTTTGCAATTGTGAATTGTGCTGCAATAAACAAATGAGTACCGGTATCTTTTATATATAATGACTTCTTTTCTGTTAAGTAGTTACCTAGTAGTAGGATTACTGGATCAAAATTGTAGATCTACTTTTAGTTCTTTGAGGAATCTCCATATGTTTTCCATAAATGTTGTACTAATTTACATTCCCACCACTGGAATATAAGCGATCCCTTTTCACCACATCTGTGCTGACGTTGATTGTTTTTTTACTTTTAAATAATGATCATTCTAATAGGGGTCAGGTGATGTCATTGTAGTTTTAATTTGCATTTCCCTGATGATTAGTGATGTTGAGCATTTTTTCATATGTTTGTTGGCCATTTGTATATCTTCTTTTGAAAAATGCCTGTTCATGTCTTTTGCCCACTTTTTAATGGGGTTATTTGGTTTTGTTTTTTGTTTTTCTTGCTGATTTCTTTGTAGATTCTGGATATTTGTCCTTTGTTAGTTGTATAATTTGTAAATATATTCTTGCATTCTGGAGGTTTTCTATTTACTCTGTTGATTGTTTCTTTTGCTGTGCAGAGGCTTTTTAGTTTAATTAAGTCTCTTTTATTTATTTTTGTGTCTATCGTATTTGCTTTTGGGGTCAAATTCTTTGCCTAGGCCAGGGGCAGTGGCTCACACCTGTAATCCTAACACTTTGGGAGGCCGAGGCGGTCAGATCGTTCTGAGCTCAGGAGTTCGAGACCAGCCTGAGCAAGAGCAAGACCCCGTCTCTACCAAAAAATGGAAAGAAATTAATTTGACAGCTAAAAATATATGTAGAAAAAATTAGCCAGGCATGGTGGCACGTGCCTGTGGTCCCAGCTACTCGGGAGGCTGAGACAGTAAGGATTACTTGAGCCCAGGAGTTTGAGGTTGCTGTGAGCTAGGCTGACGCCACGGCACTCGCCCCAGGCAAGAGAGTGAGACTCTGTCTCAAAAAAAAAAAAACTTTGCCTAGATCAATAGGCAAGAGTTTTTCCTAGGTTTTCTTCTAGAATTTTTATGGTTTCAGGTCTTACATTAAAGTCTTTAATCCATTTTGAGTTAGTTTTTGCATATGGTGAGAGATAGGGATCCAGTTTCATTCTTCTACATGTGGCTGTCCAGTTTTTCCAAAACTATTTATTAAATAGGGTGTCCTTTCCCCAGTGTATGTTTTTGTTTGCTTTGTCAAATATTGGTTGGTTGTATTTCTAGATTCCCTATTCCACTCCATTGACCTATATGTCTACTTTTATACCAGCACCATATTGTTTTGGTTATAATAGCCTTATAGTGTAATTTGAAGTTGGGTAATATGATGCCTCCAGATTTGTTCTTTTTGCTCAGGATTGCTTTGGCTATTCAGTCCCTTTTTTGGTTCCACATGAAATGTAAGATTATTTTTTCTAATTCTGTGAAAAATGATATTGGTATTTTGGTGGCAATTGCATTGAATGTGTAAATTACTTTGGGTAGTATGGACATTTTAACAATGTTGATTCTTCCAATCCATGAGCAAGGGATGTTTTTTCCATTTGTTTGTGTCATCTACAATTTCTTTCATCAGTGTTTTGTAGTTCATGTAGAAAACTTTCACCTCCTTGGTTAAGTATATTCCTAGATTTTTTTTTTTTTGCAGCTATTGTAAATGGTATGGGGTCCTTGATTTGATTCTCAGCTTGGTTGTTATTAGCATATAGAAATGCTACTGATTTGTATACATTAATTTTTTTACCTGAGACTTTGCTAAATTCATTTATCAAATCTAGGAGTCTTTTGGAAGAGTCTTTAGGATTTTCTAGATATAATATCATATCATTGACAAACAGGGATAGTTTGACCTCCTCTTTCCCAATTTGGATGCCCTTTATTTCTTTTTCTTACCTGGTTGCTCTGGCTAGGACTTCCAGTACTGTGTTGAATAGAAATGGTGAAAGTGGGCATCCTTGTCTTGATCCAGTTCTTAGGGGGAATGCTTTCAACTCTTCCCCATTCAGTATCATGTTGGCTGTGAGTTTGTCCTATAGGGCTTGTATTGTTTTGAGGTATGTTCCTCTATGCCTAGTTTTTCAGGGTTTTTATCATGAAGGAGTGCTGGATTTTGTTGAATACTCTTTCTGCTTATGTTGATATGATCATATTTTTTTTCAAAATTCTGTTTATGTAGTGAATCACATTTATTGATTTGTGTATGTTGAACCATCCTTGCATCCCATGGCAGCTGTGGAAAGGACACTGTGTCAGGTACTAAGGACATTGTTGCTGTGTAGAGAAATGATTATAGATAGAGTGATCACATAAAGTCCAAACTGGGCCACGTAGGAGGGTAAAGGGAGCACTGCTGATACTTCTTCTGGGATATCACATATGCACTGTCACCATGCAGGACAGGGAGTGAGGGGAATGGGCTTGAAAGGGGCACTCCCAGCCCACATGCTTTCCTGAGCTCATCTCCAATATTTCCAGCTGCCTTTCCAAGATCTCAAATCCAATATTTCTAAAATATTAGAGCCAGTACTTCCAATTCTTGGTGATCTCTGATTCTGGTAGCATTACTCTGCTAGTTGTCCAGACTTAGCTTGTTTAAATGTTTTTAACCTGCCCCTCTTTCCTCTGCTGCACATGTTGAATCCCTCCATTCTGCCTTCAGAATGGCTTCTGGATCCCCCTTTACTCTCTTCTCCCATCACCTCAGTGGATCCACCATATTCTCACATACTTGGCGTGTGGCTGGAGCAGCACTGTGAGCCTGCCTGCCTGAGCCTCTTTCTCTGTCCAGTCATTCCTACACATGGCCTGACTTCAGTCTTTTGGGGGGGGGGCCACTGTGACATGGCCTTCCTCTGCCCACATATTCCAAATCAGGAAAGCATATGTACCACTTCTTCTTCATTGGCTCCAGCACCCTGCCTTCAAAATCCCTCCCTGTTACACAGACTGTGGTTACAAGTCACACTGGTCTAAAGGAAGTCTGTCACCACTGAACAACAGCAGACAGCCAAGTCTAGTCCATCCCTGCTAACGCTGCTCCTCTGCCAGGCCCCTCAATGGCTTCCTGCCTTCCTTCTCTTTGCTTTCACGTCTGTGCAAGAACCACTACTCACTGTCCCTGCCTGGAGCCCCTGCTGGCTCACAGATGAGCTGGGACTGGAGGAAGCCCTCAGGAGAGGATTTTGTCCCAGTGCTCTGCAGGCACACAGAGCATTCGTGCCACAGGCAACCTGGCACAGTGGTTAGGACTCTGGAGCATGAAACGGCATTGGTTCAAATCTAGAGTCTGCTTCTTACTAGTTGTGTGACCTTAGGCAAGTCATTAGCCTCTCTTTGCCATATGTTCTTCACCTGGAAAATGTGGATGTAATAGCCTAACCTCATAGGGTTTTTATGATGGTTGAATGAGTTAATATTTGTAAAGTACTTTTAATGCTCCCTGCATATAGTAAGCACCATACAGGTGTTTGTTAAATAAATATAACCAACAATCACCTAAAAAGAAGGCCACGAAGAGAAATGCTGTATCTGGATATCTCTGGCACCTAAACCACACTGAGTTTTCACCTGTATTTCTTTAAAGGGTCTTTTGTATGATCTGTAACCAGTTATTACCTGTTTTAATCTTTGCAATTGAAAATCATAGAAAGGACAGTTCTTGGAGTTGTCTAAGGACATAATGCATGTGCTCTGGGTACAGCAATTGAACCCCAATGAGGTGGAACGTCTCAGAATGTAAAATGTGGTCATGTTGTGATGAATCACTGTGTCTCAGCTAAGGACAGGAGCCCCACATGTCTGCTTTCAAATTATCTCTCTGACACTGAAGCCTGTTGGGTCTCTCAGGCTTCCCTCGTGTAGACCTTGAACATCAGAGGCTGCTGGAAAATGGCACAGGTGATGAGAGCCCAGGACCCTCAGGACTGGCAGTCCCAAGCTTTAAGCTTCAGCAACTGATTCAATTAGCAAGGACTTGGGATTTCTGGCCCACAGAAAACTCCTGAGGTCCTACGTGATCTTGGGGATGGATGCATTCTTACTTTCCCTTGAACCATAAGAAATTCCAGAGCTTAGTCACTCATTCTCATCAATCCTTTTCTCCTCCATTTTTTTTTTTTTTTTTACTATTTTTCTCCCTCTGCTTCCTTTTTCCACTGTAATTCTTTTTGGCATCAGAAATACAGGTAAGTATATATTGTCTGCACCAAGTTGGCTGCCTTATTCTGAAGGAAAGGCCCAGGTCAGGAGAAGGGGCCCAGAGAAGCATGGAATTATGGAGCAGGAAGACACTGTGGAGATCATCTGTTTCAAATCCCTCTTTTTACAAAGAGAACAAAGGAAACAAAATACACAGCATGTCAGTGGCAGTTAGAACCAGAGTCTTCCGTGTCCAAATCCATCATTCTTCTACTATTCCAGGCCATTGTTTGTGGGTGATTCCTTCATTTGCCAGCAACTGGGCAGCTGCTCCTTGCTAGTCACTAGCTCATAAAGGAAGGTATGAGAGGTATTTCCATTCTCCTTCCTCCCCCAACCACAGTTGTAATCTTAGGAGCACTAGCTTGAAGATTACTGACAACTGGCACATCATTTGATGAATTGCTTTGGGTACTTTGCAAAAATGTGCGTAAAAGATTTTAAAAAAAAAAGGTAGCTGACTGGCATCTTGACTATTGTCTGCAGGACCCCTGATTCCATGAAGTGCGATGTTTAAGAGTAGGGTCTACAAGCAAACAGCAAAATGAGGCAATGGAACAAGGAAGGCAGAGAAGGAATGCAAACCTCGTGGCATGCTGTTGACAGAGTGGGAGGTGATGTGGTGAATCTTTACCATGTAGATCTTGTCAACTGTCCCACTCACCTTGCACCTGCAGCTATAGAGGCCACCAGCCCTTGGAGGGCCATAGGGGAAGTCACGTGGTGGTGGTCTCCCTATTTAGGAGATGGGAGGGTGTCACTCAGTATGTTATTTAGTGAAATATTCAGCCACTGGCTGTGCTTCCATATAGCTCTTCAAAATGACATCTGTATGTCATTGGTTTCATTTTATTTCTTTTTTAATCATAAGGATAATAGTATAACAACATTGCGACAGAAAATTAGAGAAGATAGAAGATTGCCACTATTTGAACACAACCAGTTATTTTTTCATATGTATTTTTATATAATTGCAATCAGTCATATATAGAATTTTTGCATGGATTCAGTACCCCAAGTGTGTATTAAGCACTTGTTCTGTGTCCAGTCGTTCCTGTGAGTAATAAAAGTAAATAATAATGATAATACTTATACCACAATGTATTCCTAGAAGTTTATAGTTTTCAAAAGCACTGTTTCCCTATGCTATTTGGTTCTTATAGTAACCGTGGGGGAGAGGCGTAGGGTATTATCCATGCTTTACATAGAAGAAAGTTATGGCTTAAAGAGATGCTCTGCCTGGAATTATCTGGTATGTAAATAATGGTGACAGAAATAGAATACAGGCTCCCTGTGGCCGTGCTGCCTCTCTTGCCCAGATATGGTTACTAAGGAGCAAACACAGGTGAAAGTCAGTTTTACCCAAAAGTATAAGTGATCAACTGCCACGTAAGTGGCATAGGAAATGTGTCCTGGTAAGGAAGGCTCGCAAGTGGCCTGAAAAAATACCTCTGAGAGTTACGGAGCTTGTGCCATGTGTAAAAATCTAAGTAGGAAGTGGCAAGGAAAAGAGAGTAGAGAGCCTTCTAAGAACATACCTGGACATAGCATAGAAAGGGGATAGGCTACTTTGATAGGGTTGAACCCAAAATGCCAGGCAGTAGCTTCTGACTTTTCCCCATGCATTGTCAAAAAGCATCTGAAGTTTTAAATCAGAGATTGACAAGACGAAAGTTGTGTGTTAGGAAATTGATTTGGTGGCATTATGTAAGGTAGACTGGAAGAGGAAGGGCCCAGAGGCAGAGACAAAGTAGGAGGTTCTTGCAGCGGTCGAAGTGTGAAACCAGGAGAACTGAGAGTAGAGCACCAGCAGTGGAAATGGGAAAGTGGCACCAGTGACATCTCATGGGGACTTGATGGAATGTAGTTTTAGGGAGATTTTAAAACCACTTGGAGGATAGAACAGAATGAATCAAAAATGAACTTTTCAAGCCCCTGCAAGTGGAAAATGATGCTGCTACTAATAAAAACAGAAAAGTTAGAAGAGGATGTATTTGATGAGCAAGATGAATTGGTTTTAGACATAAAATTATAGAAATTTAAAAGAAAAACATCAGGAAGGACCTGAGTTCAGACTCTGTTTTTTGGAGGGATGGTGGGAGGAGTATAAGGACATTTCTTTAAGTGAAGCTTTATGTAGAAGCCCTGTATTATAAAACAGAAGAAAGCAGTAAAGGAGTGAGAATTCCAGAGATTTGTCTCCTTGGTCCTTCCGTGTCACCTCTACAAAGCTGATGCGGTTCCATCAAGCATTCATCAAAGATGATTGACCCTACCCAGAACCTTATTTTTAGACAAGTGATCTCGAACTTGAAGATGTTGAGTCATTTGCCCAAGGTCAACCAGCTGTTGGCAGAAGAGCCAGGGCTAAAACCCAAGTATGTAGTATCTCTTCCGATCTCTCATTTTGAATTTGAACTGGGCAGTGGTAAATTCAGGCAGACAAGGCCAGTGGTCAGTTGATGATAAAGAACAGAAGCTTAAAGAATTAAGTCTGATCATAATTGAACCCATGAGAATGAAAGAACTCTAATAAAAGGGAACAGAGAAGAAAAACTGGGGACCAAACTTTGGCAAGGACTAAAGTTAGAGTATAAGAGGAGGAAGAGAGTGACCTCTTCTTTGTGTGCACTGGGCCGGCAGAGGGAAAGAAAAAGCCAGTGAAGACAAAACAAAAAATGAGGAGGAAAAAGACCAGGACCTCAATTGTAACAGAAACAAGGGAGGCCTATGGTTTAAGAGGGGCTGATGTCAATGGTGTAAAATATCACATGGAAAGAGGACTGAGAAAATAACCATTTGGCAAGAAGGAGGGCACTGAAAATCTTTCAGAGGTAGATTCACTGGGGTGATGGATGAGAAAGCTGAGGTTTCAGGTGGTGCAGCGGTAGACACTGTGGGCAGACAGCACGTATTCAAGAAGCTTTGCAATAGAAGGAAAACAGCACTAAGGGTAGGGAGGCCACAGGAATAATGAAATAAAAGCAATAACAAAAGGATTTTAGAAGCCGGAGAAACCACATTCTTGGTCCTTGGGGGCTCGGGTGGGTGGAGGAGAACAAAAACAAAACAACAACAAAGCACTATCCTAGCTCAGTAAATTATTGAAAAAGAGCTTTTCTAAATGAGAAATTACTTTGATCATTTCTCAAAGTAATTGATAAGGATTTTAGAGGGGAAATTTCTGCCTTTAAGTAGCTAACTCTTTAAGAAGTCTTTAAAAAAGTCTGTGATATCTAGTTTCCAGTTATTGAAACCCTCTTCTCCAGCCCTTTAAGGATTCCTCCTAAGTATCACAGAAATTAGAGTTAAAAAGTAGGCTGAGAAAAGATTTATGAGGTAATCTTGTCCATTCTCCTGTGAAGCGCAGACTCGTTACCCACTGTGCATTTTCTAGTCTGGGGTGCCTTTGCTGTGCTCCCACCACTTCCCTCGGAAGCCTGTTTTGTAATCGACTAGATCTCACTGTGAGGAAGCTCTTAAGCCCCATCCTAATGCTCGCTTCTCGCTATATCCTCTGTGCACCACTAACGATTTGTGCTTCGTAACCTCCCTCGCCTCCCACCCCATCCACGCTTATTCACTTCCACTTTGTAATCTCTAGACACCTGGAGCAGCTTTTCCAGAACCTTCAGTAAACACAGCATCCTTCAGGGCACGTTTCGTCGATCAGGCTGAAGGATTTTAGTGTGATGTAAGGATAAGGGTCTTTACAATTTTATGTTTCTAATGATAAAACGTTTCCATTCTGATAAGGTCCTTTCCATTCTTCATAGATTTGGGGTAGGGAGAGGAATAAGGACAGTGACGTTTTTAATAAAAGGGCAAAACCATGCATGATTTATGATTCAGTGTCCCAGTAAAATGTGTTCCCCAACTACAAAATACATAAATTAGAATGTCCTATGTAGAGAATATGAAATCTAATTGTTTTCTAGCCTCTGTGTTATAGCTTTTTGGCAAAGAAACTCCTTAACTCATCTAAAAAATAAGCAAAGAGACCTTTGGGCAGAGTGCAAGTCCATGTCCTACCGTAAGAGTTCTTTTCTAGAGTTAGACACAAAGCATAAACTGTTACATCCTCTGATATCGCTGAAAATGCTCTCCTTTAGAGTTTAATATCATGGTCAATTTGTTCCTACCGTGAGGAGTTGTTCATAGAAGGGCATTGGCAAGTGTCCCCTTAAGGTTTTATCATGTGCTACCAACAGTCCTGGCTTCACCAAACTTACCTTCATGGATCTTACAACCTGAGCAGCTCCACATAGAGGGGCCCAAGCAAGATGCCTGCACATGCAGTGGGTTGAGTTGCAGGAGAGAAACACTGAGCTTGGGGAATCCACCTCTTTTCTACCAAATGTAAGCAAGCCTGCTCTTCGTCCCAGAGGAAACATCAAAGTTGCTTGCTACAAACACAAACCTGAGAAACGCCCCACAAAAGGGCTGTCAGAGCCTTGCTTCTAAGTTCAAAAACCTATACATTCTGCTTCCTCTCAAATATCTTAACAAGATGACATAGAAACCTTAAGTTCACATTTCTAAAACTGAACACATCATCTTCTCCCAGACTAGCTTCTTTCTCCATTTTCCTATTCACTGAGGTGCATACCCATTTTCAACATTTCCTCATGCACCAGGTCACCAATTTTTTTTTTTTTTTTTGCTCCACCTCTAAAATACATCCTCCATTTTCACTCTGCACACCGTTTACTTGGTTTTGACCCTCATCTTCAAAAGGTAAAAGTGAATAGACTTTTGCAGTACTAGGTTAGTATCCCTGACTCAAGTTGCATTTGTCCCCGGTGTTCTAAAATGCAGAGCTGTTCATGTAACTCCTCTGCTGAAAACTCTTTGCTAGTTAAGCCTTCCAGATAAAATCTAAACTCCTTATCATGATCCATTTACTTCTCCAGCTTTATCTACTCACATTTCTTTCACTTAGACTTTCTATAAGAATTGCTTGTGGGCCTCTGGGGTAAGCATGCACTTCTTGTCACTTTGGACTCAATATCCTTAACAACTTAGAATTCCTTGGCATATAGACAGCATGTGATGTATGTATGTGGCATAAATATTTATTGGGTGGCTAAGAGTAAAAACAGGCTTAGCTTAAATGCAACAAGGATTTGGTTTGAGGAATTACTTAGTCCCATATTCTCTTTGTGCCCTCCCTTCACCTTAACCAGTCATGATGATGGACCTCTTTTGACAAACATCAGATGATAATTTAAATTTGTAGACACTAAATATTATAAAAACATGACAAGGGTACAGATGCGGCAAAGTACTTTGTACTTTGTAGACTACCCCAAACTTTCAGACTACCAGTAATTGTAATTATCTTGTTCAATGAACAACACCAATATAAATACGGAAAATCAAATTAACCTTATTTTTCTTAGGAATCTATGATTCATGAGTCATTAAAAAGAAAACTCTCCTTTTTATTTATAGTTGGAAAAGGTAAAAGCACAGTACGTAAAGCAGCCATCTAAAATCACTGTCCTGTCTTCTATCCCTTAAAACACATCCGTGTTAATTTAGCTGTTGTCTTTGGCAAAATGTATGACATCAGCATTCATCCATCTAATCAACTCTGTGACTTTGTCAGCAAGAGTCTGAGCTTGTATCATGCCCGAGGCAGGCTTAGGCTCCAGGGCACTTAGCAGTAACTATCCTGAGTGGTCACAAGTTGGCACACTTTACTAAATGATATTATAGTCCCATGTCTCCATTTAGGATGCTGGGACACACCCTTGACTATAATGGAAATGATATTTTCCCTTTTGGGAATTCTGGAGGCCAGTTTATTATAAGACGCAAACACTCCTTGGAGCCCTCCTGATCAGCTTCTGTGGGTCCTGTACCACTTCCCGGAGTAGTTCTTCTCCCTCCTGGAGGAGTGAGAACAGCTTCATCTCCACCCTGAACAGAGCTCACAGAAGTAGCTAAAAGCTGGTGCATCTGCCGAGCCTGGGGTCTCTGCCAGGCCTGGGCCTGCAGGACTGTTGTGGGCCGTGCAGAGAGGTGTGTCCACTCCATTCCCTGTCCGTGACCATGTGAGAGCACACCATTTGTGGTCAGTAGAGCATAGACTACAATATCCAATCTCAAGAAATATTTCTACAGAACAGTGGTCCTGGGACTCTTTCTTAGCTTTCCATTCTCATTTGCCCAACTCTAAATCACTATCAAAGCGAGAGTCACTGGTGGGCCATATCTGGCTCTTTGTAGACATTATTGATTCAGTGGCATTTGTCGGGCCCTGCTCAAAGTCCCCCTTTCTATATGACTCCAGCTTTGGACATGGGGACAGGTGCCTAAAAGCATTCTTGGGTGGTCTGTCTGTTCTGCCCTTGCCATTCCCTGCTGGCTCCTGACATCTTCCTGCCCTCTATAGCCAATTTCCGTCACTAAACCTGGATCCCCAACTACGAGATGGCCCCAGGAGACCACTCAGTCTTGGCAATTAATGTGGGCCTGTTATCTGCTAAACTCTGCTGAGTAATTTCATTTGGCCCCAGTTATCATCCAGGCTGTGAACAGATTACCCTCTCTTAGAGATACTATTTCCACTCAGCTCTAGAGTTGATTATTTGCATTTCTTTAATGATGCAATCATCATCTTAGTTAATGTTCTTCCATCCTCTTTCTTCCTAAACCTCTCTTGGGAGACCTTTGCAGAGCCTCAGCCTGCATCTGCTCAAGTCTCACCCTCCAAGGCCTAGAAGTCCAGTGGCATGTCCCTGTGGGACCTGTTCGTCCTTGGGGTGTACCACTAATGCAACTTGGCAGGCTCCTTGACCCCCTCTGTGTGCACAGAGTCCTTCTCTGCTCTAATTGAGACAGCCTAATCAGAAAGCATCAAATGTTATTTCATCACAGAAAGAATTTCTGTTTCCTTCCCTGTAACTCCTCTTTATAACATGTTCTAATACCATCTACATAAACCTTTGGATTTGTTCTATTTTAAAATTCTTCATTGTGTTTCCATTGGGCTGATTGCCAAGATCCCATTTTTGAAGTATAAGAGCAGCCTTCATCTCTAAGTACCTTCAATGTATAGCTGGCTCCAGACTTAGACCATTCCCTGAATTTCTGATCCCTGTCTTCATGGGCACATTCCTACTCTCAGCCTCAGCTGATACCCTCTGGTCAACTGAGATCTTCCGTCTGATAAATCATCACATCACTGTGATTCCCTCAATTCTTTACCTTACCCATGTTCACCTCTCACTCAGGCTTGCTCAGTCTTCAGCAGGTATTGAGCCTCTAAAATGCTCACCAGGTATTACCAATGGCAATTTCTCAGTAGACTCTTCTTTTCTGGCAATTTCTAATTACTCCTGACTTACAGGGTAGTAGCTCATAAGTTAAATTAAGCTCATAAATCTATTTTGATTGGCATGCACTGAGTTTTTCTTATTTGAATGTCTTCTGGTGTGTTTTGTGCTTTTTGCATGCTCAACATGCTCCCAACAGTTTCAGATTCTTGCATCTGACCAGTTTTGTTAATTTATATTAACTAGCTAAGTATCTGTTTTATAACTACTTCCAGTCCTGGTAACACTTTCCAACCCGTTTGTCCAGACCTTTTAAGTTCTCCTGTGTCCATTTGGCCCTCCCTACCTATCCTCTTTCATTCCTACATATTCCCCACCATTTAATGGAAATGGTATCCTTAACTTTTTGCTCCAGTATGCTAGTCCTTCTTTGGAGCCATCTTTCAGTGAGCAACTTCCCTCCAACAAGACTCAACTTCCCTAATGATTCTACTATCCCATAGATACAGGTCATATATGAAAATCATTAAATTTGACTTTCTATTAAATTACTCTCCATTTTGAGTCCTAATACCAAGAATTAGAGGATATGAGTTAAATCTTCATCTCTGTTTTTAAATTAAAAAGACAATAGAAAGAGATAATAATAGTACAATGTTTCACATGTTACTGACCTGTTATGCAACTCTTCATTTTTAGTTTCCAAAGAAAAGAATTTCCGAACCCATGCTTTATCTACCTTTTGCATTTGTACATGAGGATCCATACTTACTCAGTTTAAACACTTCTAACAACAATTCTATCTCAGCTTCCCAATAGGCCCTGTTTCTGCACATACTCACACAAATTATTAGCATAACATTATAAATCAGTCTCCTAAATGCTCTCCCAGAGAATTTTTATATTTGAAATAAAACACGTTAAAGTATCTACAGTCAAATGTCATTTTAGTGAACAAAGTTTAATCAAAACTTGGACAAAAATCTAAGATAATTCATGCCAAATTTGCCACTTGTGCAGAGAGTTACTTGGTTTGCTAGGAGGAGTAGCTAGGAGCCTAAGTTCTAGAATTACTTTTCTATTCTTAGGCAAATAGATCAATTATGTATATGTTTGATCTTCAGTTTTAAGTAGAAGTGATGACCTTATATTTATAGAGCTTAAGAGGTCTGGTGGTTTCTATTGAAATGCACAGCATCTACATAAATATATATATATGATTTTTGGTTTTTAACTTTGTAGGAAATCAACGTGTTGACTGTTGCGTTGGTCAACCAAGACCGAGAGAACAATATTGAGAAAAGAAGTCAAGGCTTAAAATCAGAGAAAGAAGCTCTGCTAATTGGTAAGGAAATTCTGTTTGCATCTGTTTTCTTAAATAATTCTTAGGTAATTAACTTAATATTTTAGCAATTCACCTCCAACTTGTTAACAATTTAAACAGCTTTGCCTTCTGGTCAGAGGTGACATTAATTTCATCAAGATTGTGTTACATACATTTCAAATTGGTGGCACACAGACTAATGGGGGTTTTGCTCGTCTGTAACCATATATATTAATTGGTTGTCAGACATAAAACTGAATTCAGGAAGACATATTAATTTGCATCTCATAAGTCAGAAATCTGAATTTTGAAGTTTGCACACGTCTCTTCCAACTGGAGGCCAGGTTGGTTCTAGGCCAAAAGTTCCAAACCAAGCCAGATACCCAGGCTCCAGAGCAACTTTGAACCCTAAGATTAATCTCCAAGCCCCTTAGCAGAGGCCACACCCTAAGGTCAGCCACAAGGCTGATGAAATATGGCCATCAAGGCTACTGATGCTAGGCTAATCCCAGTCAGTCTTCCCTGTCCAAGGTTGGATCCTTTTATCCAAGATGAACAAAAGAAGTTGACCACTGAGAAAGGGGAAAGAAAAAGGAAGAAATTTGCTGCTTTCCTGTAAACATTCAATTACCCCACAAAATACATCTAGGTTGTCTTTTTCTTTGTCTGGCCCAGAGAGAAACCTCCAAATGGTCTCATTGGGGAGTCAGCATCAGGGGATCCCACAAGGAAGAGTTCTTGATGAGGAATGTGTTAATAATGTGCCTGGGACTCCACCTTAGAAGGCCTGTATGTTTAAGGCTATCGCTCAAGCCCTCAAATTCAGAGGAAGGAAGCCACCATCTTCATTCTATGATGCATGGCATTGTTTTAAGCTGCACCTTGGCACTGATACCAGGATGGCATTCCAAGTTTAGACTGGCTCTTCCATGGCATGGTTAAGAATGAAGAATGAGGCCACATTCTCATCTGAGAATTACATTTGAGACAAATTGTTCTTCTGTAGTTCATTATCTGGCAGAAAAGGCACCTGGTTGTATTTTCTAAATACTGCACGTGCTCACCTCAAAACGACAGGTACACCAAGGCCTGTAGAAACTGGCACAGGAGGAATTAAATTCAAAAGATAGTCCAGACTTCATCCATCATATATAGATTTTTCAACAGCAGGGTTATTGAATATGACATCAACTTAGAGATACTCCGAGGAAAACCAATTATTTTTTTCCTCTCTGATGATATACAGCTGTAATAACATGCCATGCACAAGTCTCAGAAGACATGCTGATGTGCTATCAGTTCCAGGAACCCAAAATGAACCCATATGTAGTTGGTAACTGGATTTCTCTCCTATTGGAAAATGTTTCCAACTCTGACAACTGTTTCTCTTTCACTCAGTGTGACAAAGGTGTGATTTTCTCCATAATGCTTTTAGGGTATAAACAAAGCACATAATGATCTGCAATCCTTTCCCTCTTTCTTTAAGTGTGAATAATTCTAACCATTTGAAGGTTAAAAAAATGAGAGCAAGTCTCTATTTTCAGGTCTTTATTTTATTTCTTTCCTTTCACTAAAGAATGCTTCCCTTTTTATGTTCTACTTGGAAAACACACTTCATATACAATGTCTTCTAAGTAGTTACTAGTATTATATGCATGGTATATATAGTAGTAGTTAATAGTAGTTACTTTGTAGTGTGTGTATGTGTGTGTGTGTGTATATTTATATAATATATACATTTTTTTAATCAGCTACCTCAAAATTTTCAAAATGATATATTTTACATACTGTACATAAATAGGAGACAGGAAAATTATAACGTGCCACCTCTGATATCTTTAATATGAAAACCAAAATTAGTTCAAGTATATTAGAAATAAAAATATTAGTAAGTCAGAATCTTCGATAAAAAGTATGCACAACCAACTTTTCTAAGACTTTTCCCCTTTTTCCCCTTACTGTCGTTCTTCTGAACTAGGCTACCTATATTACCGTTTGAAGTTTGGGTAGAGCAAAAGAAAGACAGGATGTGACACTTATTTTGAATCAATATATGGGAACGTTTAGGTAGAAGGGAGGCTGGAAACAAGTGTTAGATGAATGTAAACTTAGGAGTTTAATTTTTCCCTTCAGTTCTTCATTACCTCTCTACCTTTCTCAATATTTTATTTTACTCCATTTAATGATAGTTTGACAACAGATGTAATATCCTGCCCAAATCCACCCCCAAATACCCATATACTTCCACTCTTTTGTAATCAAAGACAGAATAATCCTCCAAAAGAGTGCCATGGTGGAGAAGAGTTTATAAGAGTAGCAAAATGTATCCTGCCAAAGGATGCAATTGCTCCCTGCTGTGAAATGAGCCTCTGCTAATTTAGTTTAGCCATTCATATTCATATTAGCCATAGGTATTTGAATGTTGGGACCATAAAGCCCTCCCCTGCAGCTTCTAGAATCTAGACAAAGACTATGGGTGGACAAAACTGCTTTTGGACTAGGATAAAGAGAAAAAGAACTTCCTGATGCCGGGGCTACTCTTTTCTGAAGAATTTTTGTAGGCAGAATGATTTTGAGTTCCCTGGCCTTCTAGTACATCTTCAGGGGACAGGAATACTCTGAAATTCCTCTGAACTCTTCCCTTGGAATAATTAAATCAGTGCAGAGGACACAATGGGCATGCTCTAAACCATCCTAGAATGCCAAGGGCACGGCAGAAAATCTCTCTCAACTTGAAAATATTAATTGCCCAAATCTTCATCACATCTAGGTGCTTGTATTAATAGCGTATACTGTATGCCAGTACATTCAGATGACTCAACGTCCTCTTGGGGCACATAAAATATTATATAAGGAATGCATGTTGGCATAAATCCTGATTGTCTGGAAGAGAATGCAAATGAGAAATAAACTCTTCAAATGAATTCCATCTACAGAGAGTATAAAACTGAAGCTAGAATTTCCTAAACAATGAGCCATCCTAATTGTTTGTGTTTACCTGTGACACTGATTTGTCTGGGCAAAAATGTGTGTTCTGTCTAAAAATTCTGATGACCATTTTATAAAATTGGAGTCTTTATTTCAAGACATGTGAGTTGGTATTTATTAGTGAGGATCAGTGGGATTTCATTGATAACATGGTTTGGAACGTTGCAGATCTGGATCCTGAGTCTTTCGAGTGTTCAGCCATTCTGCCAAACTCCCTTCTTGACAATTAATGGAGATCGAGTGCTGTGTTCCAACTCAGCTGGAGAAGATAGGCCCTTAGAAAGAACTTTATTATTGTGATTTCCGGATTTTTTGTTTTGTAGTCAACACATGTGAAGACAGGTTGACATATAATTGGACATTAGAGAATTATTAGATTTCTATGGGGGGATCGCAGGGTAACATTTTATGTTTCGTAACTCTATAGTAACTGCACATTAGGTCAAGTTGACATTGCCCAGTGTCTGTGCCAGAACTCCTAGTTCATTTCACATATGGCCCACATGTTGGGTTTGGCATATGTTGCAGTTGTTTGGGATAGAAATGAGTCAGTATTTTTGATTTAGGGCCAAAGCTTTGGAGCTGTGTTTGGCTAGAGATTGTTATAAAGGAGAATGGATCAAATTTTTTATTGATAAGGTAATAGTTCTAAGGAGATGCTGGTAGTATAACTCTGAGTGTATCACTCTATCTTCTCTTGCTTTCTTTATTCAAGTAGATTTAGGGGGTACAAGTTGAATTCTGTTACACGTATATATTGTATAGTGATGAAGTCTGGGTTTTTGGTGTACCCACCATCTGAGTAATGTACATTGTACCCCATAGGTAACTTTTCATCCCTTCCCCTCTCACCTCCCCCATTTTGAGTCTCCAACGACCATTACACCACTCTGTGTGCCCTTGTGTAGCCATAGTTTAGCTCCCACTTATGTGAGAACATGCCGCACTTATTTTTCTGTTCCTGGGTTACTTCACTTAGGATAATGGCCTCCAGATCCATCCAAGTTGCTGCGAAAGACATTATTTCATTCTTTGTTATGGCTGAGTCATACCCAATGGTGTGTGTGTGTGTGTGTGTATCTCACATTTTCTTAATCCACTCATCAGTTGATGGGCATTTAGGTTGATTCCATATTTTTGTGATTGTGAATTGTGCTTCACTAAACATATGAGTGCAAATATCTTTTAGATATAATGATTTCTTTTCCTCGGGGTAGTGGGACTACAGGATCAAATGGTAGATCTACTTTGAGTTCTTTGAGGAATCTCCATAGAGGATGTGCTAATTTACATTTCCACTAACAGTGTGTAAGTGTTCCCTTTTCACAGCATCCTCACCAACATCTATTGTTTTTTGACGTTTTAATAATGACCATTCTAATAAGAGTAAAATAGTATCTCATTGTGGTTTTAATTTGCATTTCTCTGATGATTAGTGATGTTGAGAATTTTTTCATATATTTCTTGGCCATTTGTATATCTTCTTTTGAAAAATGCCTGTTTATGTCATTTGCCCACTATTTAATAGGTTTGTTTGTTTTGTTCTTGCTGAGTTGAGTTCCTTGCAGATTCTGATATTAGTCCTTTGTTGGATGTATAGTTTGCAAATATTTTCTCCCATTCCATAGGTTATCTATTTACTCTTTGGATTATTTCTTTTGCTACGAGGAAGCTATTTAGTTTAATTAAGTCTCATTTCTGTATTTTTGTTTTCATTGTATTTGCTTTTGGGGTCTTGGTCGTAAATTCTTTGCCTGGGCCAATGTCCATAAGAGTTTCTCCAGGTATTCTCCTAGGATTTTTATGATTTCAGGTTTTACGTGTAAGTCTTTAATCCATATTGAGTTAATTTTTGTGTATGGTGAAAGATAGAGATCCAGTTTCATTCTCCTGCATATGGCTATCCAATTTTCCCAGAAACATTTATTAAATAATGTATCCTTTCCCCACTGTATGTTTCTCTCTGTTTTGTTGAAGATCAGTTGGTTGTAGATATACGGAAGGAAACTCCAGGCAGCATGAGGAAGGGGAGTATGTTCTGGTAGGATTCCATTTGTCATTCCACTCAAAGAGAATAATATTATGGCCAAAACGGATGTACAAATTGATAATTTTTTCTCATCAGATAACCAATATAATTTTTAAAATAGGAGTTCATAGGAGCAAAAGATGGGATTGGCTCTGTGACAAACCACAGTACCCCGTGATCTCTAAGCAGCCGCGAGTAGGGAGGAACTGGGGAGGGGTTCTGAGTATTTGCAGATTGAGGGATTTGATCTACTGGGCAATCTGCAGCAAATCACTTATGCACTGTGGACCTAAGTCCTCATTGTATAAAGTTAGGAGGTTTGATTAGATGGTCTTGTTCAACTCAATACTCTGTAATCTGTGAGGACTATTATGAAAGTGCATTGTCCTGTAGACAGTGATCCTGTGTGTAAGTAGAGGATCATATGCATCAACACTTAAACATGAATTCTCTTATCTTGTACCTTTAAAACAAAAGAGAAGGAAAACCTGTCTTGACCCCATGACCTCTTTCAACCAACAGCCCCTGCCCTCCCCTGTCCAAAGTGTTGCCTGTGGTCAGTTGCCACTCCCTTCCTCCCCTCTCCAGCCCACTTGGGTCCTCATGCTGAAACTATTCTTGTCCGTGTCACCAGAGAGCTTCGTATTGCCAACTTTCTGCTGTATCTCCAGCAACACTGGATCCTTGGGTTGCCATCCACAGGAAAAGCTTGGGAAGCTGTTATGTGACTGCCTACTTTGGCCCCACATGTATCTAGTGGCAGCTGCTGAACTGTTTTAAAGAAAAGCTAATGGCTTCTCAATATCAGCCACCACTGAGATGGTTCTGAATACCCTCCTAAAGATAAATACTCAAGTCTGGGCCAGGTTTTCTAATCTTATTTTAGAAAGGTATAAAGAACTCACATGAGCATTTTCCCCTTAGTTTTATGAGCAAAATCGTTTCAACAAAAATTTTCTGTGCTCCAAACATCCCAGCTACTCTGTCTTAAATCCATAGCAAGATGGGTTAGGAGTAAGAATCGCCAGTAAATAATGCCTCAAAGTTATCTGGCTTTTGAAAGAATATTATATCATCAGTTAGGACTTGTAGAAATGTTTAGGGTTTTTATTTACACCCATTTATCGATAATAGACTAATAGAAATGTTAAACAAGTATACTGGCTGTTCCCAGTTGTAGAAAATAAATCCATTCAACATGTATCCATTGTAAATGTGTACTGTGTTCCAAGTACTGAACCAGAACACACAGAGACAAAGGGCAGGGTCTTTGGGGTGCAGCCCTAGGATTGGGGTGAGGGACAGCAGGCAGTGGGGTGCAGGCACATGCACATGGAGGGGAGCCAACTTCACAGAGGCAATAAAGGGGCCACTCCGGGTCCTCCCATTCCTGGGGTCCCTAAATTTCTGCGTCAGCGCCTCACCTCCTAGACTAAGGGTTATCAACCCCTCCCCCAAGCTACCCCCATTGGCTTCTGACTTGTCCTATTCATCCTACTGAAGATGTGTAGATTGACATCACACTCTCACGGGCACTTATAGGAAAGGCTCTTGGGGCAGTTTACTCAAAGGACTGCTCAGGCCCATGTACCTTCTGAGACACCCTCTTGCCCCATGGGAAACACACACCCTTGTTGCCCCAAAAGCTATAATGCCATGATCACTGCCTGTCTCAGCCCTGCCGCCTCTTCCCCATGCTCAGCAGGGCACAAGGCCAGGCCCAGCGGGGCAGCCTGCTGCCCAAGCAGATGGCCAACCCAAGAGAGGAGCTAGGAGAGGAGCCGGCCCCCCTCTTGCCTGCCGCGCCCGCCCACCCCTGAGTCACTCACTTGGAGCAGCCCTCCCCTCCGGAAGATCCCTGTGTGGCAGGAGGAGAAAAAAGCTTCTCGCTAGGAGTAGCGCCTGCTCACAGAGCCCAAGCTGACTGTTCCTTCTCCTCCCTGTCCCCCTCCCCTCCCCGCTGGCGCAGGGGATGGGGGTCTGCCTGCTACTTGCGGGAGGCTCTCTGTGGAGAGCAGTGGGCACAGGACCTGGGACAGTCAGTAGAAGCCCCATCACCCTCCTGAAACATAGACGATTCCCTCTACACAAACTGTAATCCAGCCCTCCCTCTCTCACTTAAAATACAGTTAGATGGAAGGAATAAGTTCTAATCTTTGCTAGTACAGTAAGGAAATTATAGTTAACAATAATGTGTTGTATATTTCAAAATAGCTAGAAGAGAAGATCTGTAGTGTTCCCAACATGAAGGTAAATATTTGAGGTGATGGTCATCCCAAGTACCCTGATTTGATCATTCCACATAATACACAGATATCAAAATACCACACTACCCCCAAAATAGGTACAACTATTACCTATCAATTAAAAGTTTTTTAAAGAAACAAAAAATAAATGCAAATGAAAGTGATAGTTTTTAAATAGTTCTATTCTATTAGAACTATTTTTCAAAGGAAATCCTTCATGAGCTTCTATGTTTTAACCCTTATTAGTATCAGAATTACTTACAATGCTACCTCATCAGAATTTTAGACACAGGGAAGTAGTTGCCAGGCTTCTACAATCAAAATCTAAATGAAGATGGTCTGTGAGACTGCAGGGGAAAGAAAATACACACACACACACACACACACACACACACATACACACACTGGGAGGGAGAACATAGTGCCACTTGAGTGTATTAAAAGTGGCTATTTTGCTACTTAAAGATATTAAAAGTACCATTATAACCTTCTACCATTGCCACTATTTCATACAAGAAGGACATTTTAGCAAGAAAAAAAGGAAGCACATAACCTCAAATATAATGATAGTTCTTTGTTTCTCACGAAGAACAGGTCAGTCTCTAAAACTGAGATTTTACCTTTAGGGGGCAATGTAAGAGTTATTTCTACCTTGCTCATTTCTCTGCAAACTCCTAAAAACCTTGTAAGAGCAGTCCTCTGAGGACAGGTTTGGAGAGTGCTTGTCTAGACCCTTCCATTCTCTGTCCTCGGCCTACAGATGAACTGGGAACTTTTCTGTAAAAACTGACATTCATCCCAAGCACCACACAGGAGAGCAGGGGCCATGAGACCCTATCGCAGAGCCATCTAAGGTCACCTACAATTACAGGATGACCTATTGCGTTCATACAAGTGAGGGTCTTCCCTTTGACACCCAGGCATCAAGGCTCACGGTAAACAGAACACGAGGGCTTATCCTCAGATTTAATTCATCTTGAAACCTGTTTAAAAGAGAACTAAAAAATGTCAGCGTGAGCACAACTTCTTAACAAAAAGCAGAGTGCAGTGTATGGAGTCGACTTCCTCACGTTCACTATTTTGCTTTTATATCTGGAAGCAGGGAGGAGAGAAAGGTAATGCTTTTTACCTTATTTCTGGCACCAACATCCGGCATTTCATTTGTCAGTACAACGTTGACAGTTGATTTTCACAATGGAAAAGGCTTCTGATTTATAATCGAACTCCAGCCAAACCATCCATTCCCAGGCCTTTTAAAATGATCTTGTAAATTACAGCAGCGAGAAGGGGAGAGCGAGCTGGCTCCCTTTAATCAACGGCAACAACCAGGGGAAACAGCAAATGTTTCAGGAAGAATCTGTGCTTCCGTCAATGGCAGTTGGGGGGAAATAGAGATTAAATACTTTTCATAACCGGCAACTATAATTATCAGGAAAATCTGAGGCAGTGTGATTTCTGACACAGCTGTATGAGCCATTTTCATACTGCAAAGTCCACTGAGGGAAAGAAAAGAGATAATTTTATCCTTCCAATAACTACAATTTTATATTGGTAAATCAAGCATAAAATTGGTAGTTGAAGTGCTTCCAGGAGTCTTTGTTTTGAAATACCTTTATTCATCTATGTATTATCTCAGATTCTAGCTTTGCGAACTACTATCATCCCAGGAGATAAAGTGTTCTGTTTGCCATGTTACTGTTACTGTCTTCAGAATGTGCTATTATTGAATGCTTGTTGAATGCTATCCGAAAGGGCAAGACCAGCTCAGCCTGACAAAACAGTCATCAGAATTAGATGGCATTAATTAACTGAGACTCTCATCTGCCTCTGAATAATTTCCAATGTTTGTCTTTTCAATGCAGGCATCATATCCACGTTTCTTCATGTCCATCCTTTTGGAGCCAACATAGAATATCTGTGGTCATACATGCAGCAGCTGGACTCCAAGGTAAATGCTTTTTCTCGAGTGAACTTTCATCACTGAAATTTAGCACGTTGACTGCCGGCTACAGGTGGACCCTGTGTGGGCCGCCTTAGGGATGTGAGAGTGGATAGAGGCTGATCAGCGCCTCTCCTTGGCAAGGACGTCGTTTTTGGCAAGTAGTTGTCTTCTTTTCACTTGCTTTTGTTTTTATAGAAAGAAAAGCAGTTATCTCAAATGACAATGACTTTCTACAGATGCCGACCTAATCCGAAAAGCTTATGAGAGATTTAAAATTATAAGTCAGCCTTAAAGTTCCCAAAACAAGGGAGAAAGCAGGTGCGTGTGGCTAACGGGGCAGTATCCGTAGACCGTATTCTTACACGATTCCCTGTTCCAGACTTCACACGGTAAGAGGCAAAATCACCTCTGATAATATAAAGATCTAATATGACTCTCAAGAAAACCGTATGGCTGGCTGGTTTTCAGCATTATTCTCCAACTGGAAGAAAACAACTGCAGAGTTATTCTCAGCTGGGCCCTGCGAGGGTCACGTCCAGAGTCAGACATCACTCATTTCTCTGAAGCTCAGTTTTTCTCATCTGCAAAGGAGCTGCCCTCCTAGCCCATCTCAGTGTTTGTGTGCCAAAAGAGAAGGGACAAAAAGACCTCAAATTATTTCTCAAATTCGAGTGGAAGTGAGAGAGGCCCTGTGGAAATAAAATGATGTCACCAACCAGTGCTGCCTGGGGAAGCCCAGGAAGGGGGCGGACACAGAGGCAAAACAAGAAGCCAGAGAGGTCACTGAACTGCCAGAAGGAAAGTGGAAATAAGTAAGGAGCTCCTCCGCAGGGCGTAGCGGAGTGCATGGACTTCGTGTGACCAGACCCACAGCCTGTAGTTCTGTGACCCTGAACAGACACTTATAAGTCATTCTCAATTGTCAATGGCTAGCGTGGATGAAATTACTACATTGTGTTCTAATTTTGATTCAAATGGCCTTACCAGTACATGATCCCAGAACTGCTTGACCTCTTAAATGGATCTAACACTTCTTCTCCGTTGAGAGAAATCATCTGGAACAAAAGTATTTTTCAGTCTTATATTTCATGCCTTTTTATGAGAGGGTGAAAGGAGATAGGAGAGTATAAAATTCTCGAAGTTCGGAATCATATATTATTTGCTCTGTGGCTTCCCCTCACATGCGTCGGGAGGAAATAGGAAATGCTCATGTTAAACTCGGATGAAGCGAGAAGGAGGCGCTGTACAGGGTTACTTTGTTGTCACAAAGCTCTGAAGGCTTTCTGCTCTTGTTTCTCCTCCCCTTCACCGGCGTCATCTTTTCCATAGTGTCCCCACTACTTTTGCCCGGAGGGTTAAATGAAACGCTGGGCTTGCACCAAGGTGCTTGGCAGAGAATAAGCCCTCAAAACATGATTCCTATTGCTGCTGTTGTCCTTCCCTTGTATGCTTGACATTTTTCTCTTCCCCCTTCTGGAAGTCCCAAGTGAGAAGCATTGGTTGAGAGGCAGTGATGGTTTTAGCACAAGCTGAAATGGCCTAAGAATCCACTTGTTATTTATCAAAGAATTTCAGGACTCCGCTTCCTCTGCTCCGTCACTGCAGGCAGCTGATCTATGATGATCGTCTGTGATGTGTGTGTGTGTGTGTGTGTGTGTATAAATAAAATCATCTCCTAGGAGTGGCAGGAGGGATTGGTAAATAATGAGTTGATTTATTTGATATTTTGGTGGGGCGGAAGTTCTTGTTCCATTCTTACCCTCCGGACAGAGCTCAGGTGAGATTTGTGTCTTTCCCTTGCGAGTGAGGAGAGAGAACTCCCATGCCTGGTCCCTGGCCATTAGATGATGGGCTTTTCTGGAAGGGCTCCAGTCAAGGGAATTCCATTGCATCACAGACTGGTACTTTTATTTTAGAAGATGATGAAGAAATTATTTCCCTCACAGAGGAAATACAGATACATTCCCACCTCCTGAGAGCCCTCTCCTTCCTGAATGAAATGCCCTGTAAAGCTGCCAAGTTTTCTCCTCATGCCTGGGGTAGAAAATATATCAGAAAAGTGCTCTAAAACTGCCCGGTACCAGGGATCAGACCACAGCTTCCTTCTATCCCAATGAAGCTGAGAGGATATTTAGACTTTTTAATCCAGAGAACAAATTATTACCGTAGACTGGAATTCTGTATCCTCCGAGCTTTAAGCAGAAAACAAAATAATGAGAGATTTGCCCTCTAAGTATCCACTGGGGCCTTGTCACCTGCATCAGCTGCCAATGGTCTCCTAATCCTGGAGCCACCAGCAGCCTATTGATGCTGAGGTTCTCGGGTGCAGTGGCCTAGTGCACCTGCCTCTGGGTAATGAGGACGAACAGCCCCCCGTCCCCCTGAGTTCTGGTTAATGTTGCATTAAGGCAGCGGTTTCTGTCCTGCCAGTACAACACAGGGTGCTTGCTGACTGTAGTAGGACGGCTTTTTAAAAATTCCACTTAGAACACCAC
The DNA here is from genome assembly GCF_000956105.1 of Propithecus coquereli. Lineage (NCBI taxonomy): Eukaryota > Metazoa > Chordata > Mammalia > Primates > Indriidae > Propithecus > Propithecus coquereli. Next base: position 5,018,643 of record NW_012134969.1, on the reverse strand, counting down.
CATTTCCTTGAGATTTAACAGCATCGCCATTACCACAATTGTTGTGAGATAACATTTAGATTCTGCCCACCTTGGTGCTGATGAGAACAAGGAAAGCAGGCTCAACCCAGCCCTGTAATGGAGCTGTTATTATGAGGATTTCCCCAAAGGCTACGTATGGGTATAAGAATGATTAGGAATGGAATGAAAGGCAGGAATTAATTTAAATTATTCTGAGCATGTAAATTGCACATGGCTCCCCAAAACCATGTAGCCTAATAATAGGCCATTTTCCAGTTAAATATTATTCCTGCTCTTGTTGATAACATTTGCATATTTTCCTCTTCTCGGCCTTTTCTAACGTACCCACTCTCGTTCACCCAGCTCTCTTGTGTCATACGACCAAGTCAGAAAGACTCATTCGGAGGAAAACAGGGCAAGGGCCAGGGCCCAGGGCTTCCTGAACCTTTGCTGAGGCCAGAACCGTTCCCTGAGCACAGGCAGGTAAGCTCTTCAGAGTAGGCCGTGCTACCTCGAAAATGGTTTCTGATCAATTAGATTGTTCTATTGAACCGTAGAATCTCCCGGGTGAGCCCCAGAGCCTGTCGGGCCCACCCTCTTGCTGATCCTAAGGGCGCAGAAGACACGCTGAAGACGAGCAGAGCTGATGAGCAGAGCATATGAGCACTCCCTGTCTCACTGGTGAGAGGAGGGGTCCCCCTGCTCTTGCCCCGGTTCATGTGTTCCTTAGGAGACCAGGGCTCAGTTCTCCAGGTGTGTCTGGTTGCCCCCTTCTCCACACCTGCAACTTCTTCCCAAGGCCCACAGAGTGGAAGATTTGGTTCTGAAAACCAGACTCGGTATAATGTGGCCACAGAGACTGGAGGATATAGAAAAACCTATTTGGCACAAAACCAGCTGTTTGGTGCCCAGCTTGGGAGTTCATTGGCATGTGTGCATTTCCCACCAGAGGGGAAAATCATTTACATTTCTGGACTAAATGCATACCTCTGGAAACACAAAATCTTGCCAGTTCAAAGGAAATTCAAATCCCGCTTTAATTGGACAGCACTCTATCCCAGACTGTAGCTGGAGGATAAGGGTTGGTGAGATGCTCTCAGTAGTGTTTGTAAGTTGCCTACTTGAATAATCTTTAATAGTATATATATTCCAGTGTTCTCCTTAAGGGCCACCTGTCGCAGTATGTAATGAGCAATTGCTTAGATATTACAGCACTTCTGGAAAGCACACGACAGTGGAGGTAACAGTACTTTCCACCTGACTACATAAAGAACACAAAGGAAATTGCTCACCCGCAGCAAAAGAAGTTGATAAGTTACCAGGGGCCCCACGAATGCTGGGATAATCCATTGCTTTGCACACACCCAGCACTGTCCTAGGGACCAGAGGACAGAGGATAGGCCAGGCATGAAAGAAATCTAAGATAGAACCCTGCTTTCAAAAGCTTGTAGTTTAGTTGAGAGAATGGTATGATATTTATGAAATAACTTGAGAATCAGACATGAACTAATAAAGTACTAAATTGAGCAGGGCAAATATTTAGTGAAATAGGAGTTAGAGAAGGGTGGCTCTGTGAGAAAGCCACGATCAACAGTGACGTATCCTTCAGTTAATTCTAGCACCTTCCTTGCTTCCCTCATTTTCCTTCCAGATATTTTTCTCTTTTTAATTTTTTCCTTCTATTTTTCTTCATGCCTTTTCTTTTCTTCCCCCCTCCTTCCCTTCCTTTTCCAGTTTCTTCCTTCTCTCCTTCTAACTTCCCACTTCTGTTTGTCTTCTTTCCTTCTCTTTTCCCTCTAATCCCCCTCCCTTCCCACTCCCCTCCCGTCTTGCCCCATCTACATTCAGCATTTCATATGGATGTTTACTGCAACGTGTCTGTGTGTGCTGACACCCTGCTCTGCCCAGGGATGTGAAGAATGAACAAGATTTAGATGTGCTATGAAAGCTAAAAGTCGGTTTATCCCCTGGCAGGAAGTCTGGTTTGCAACTGGCTTCCCTGACCCTCAGCCTTGACCCTGCCTCTGCAGGCGTCTCTTCAGTGCCCCAAGCAGGGGCCCCTCTCCACTAGGCTTCCCCTGCCTGATATGGGATATGGAGCCAGCCATCCTGATGATAAAATTGATTTATGTCTGCATGTGTCAATCTGCACATGTGCTTAGAGGCCTGGCAAGGAGGCAGTGGGCGTGGGCTAGAGTCAGCAAATCAGAAAATAAATCAAGCAGATTTTATAAATGACCCCTGCAGTGTTAACACCACACAAGCCCCTTAGAGCCTTCTTTCCTTCTCATCTTTTCCTCTTCTTTTTTTTAAAAAAATAATTCTTGCAAATAAATCCTTCCTAAAAGAATAGGTATTAGACTTAGAAAGTTTTAAACAAAAATAGGGGCAGGCGAATCCACTGACAATACCAAAGATTGAGAATATACAGGCCACCAATTGCTTGGAACAAAAACCCGCTGGGTAAGAGGGTAATAAAAACAGGAAGGGGAACCTCACATGAGATGAGAAAATGGGTAAATTTTACTCAGAGCTGGGCCAGTGAGGTCTGGGGGCTTGGTTTCATGGGGCGACCCATGACTCTTTGAGTTCTCAAGACGAAGAAAGCACCAGCAAAAACGTAAAGGATATTGAGAAGGCAATATTATAAGAGCTGACAAATTGCAAGGAAGAGAAGAAAACAGAATTAAAGTAAATGAAGATATTTGTGAAGTAGAAATTCTTTGGCCATAGGGTGAAAAAGAGGGATAAATTGATTTTTCTCTTGAATTTCTCTTAAAAATCTCCAAAGATAAAAATGTCATAACGATTATTTTGCAGGGAGGGGGAAAAGTTTCAAAATCATCAAACTAACCTGAAAGCAATTTCTCTTTGATCTTCCTTCTGGCACGAGATATAAATATCTTAAAGGAAATTTTCTAGAATTTAGCTGAAAGC
>NW_012134969.1:5008313-5015656 GCF_000956105.1 Propithecus coquereli | reverse complement strand
GTGCTATGAAAGCTAAAAGTCGGTTTATCCCCTGGCAGGAAGTCTGGTTTGCAACTGGCTTCCCTGACCCTCAGCCTTGACCCTGCCTCTGCAGGTGTCTCTTCAGTGCCCCAAGCAGGGGCCCCTCTCCACTGGGCTCCCCCTGCCTGATATGGGATATGGAGCCAGCCGTCCTGATGATAAAATTGATTTATGTCTGCATGTGTCAATCTGCACATGTGCTTAGAGGCCTGGCAAGGAGGCAGTGGGCGCGGGCTAGAGTCAGCAAATCAGAAAATAAATCAAACAGATTTTATAAATGACCCCTGCAGTGTTAACACCACACAAGCCCCTTAGAGCCTTCTTTCCTTCTCATCTTTTCCTCTTCTTTTTTTAAAAAAAATAATTCTTGCAAATAAATCCTTCCTAAAAGAATAGGTATTAGACTTAGAAAGTTTTAAACAAAAATAGGGGCAGGCAATACCAAAGATTGAGAATATACAGGCCACCAATTGCTTGGAACAAAAGCCCGCTGGGTAAGAGGGTAATAAAAACAGAAGGGGAATCTCACATGAGATGAGAAAATGGGTAAATTTTACTCAGAGCTGGGCCAGTGAGGTCTGGGGGCTTGGTCATGGGGCGACCCATGACTCTTTGAGTTCTCAAGATGAAGAAAGCACCAGCAAAAAGGTAAAGGATATTGAGAAGGCAACATTATAAGAGCTGACAAATTGCAAGGAAGAGAAGAAAACAGAATTAAAGTAAATGAAGATATTTGTGAAGTAGAAATTCTTTGGTCATGGGGTGAAAAAGAAGGATAAATTGATTTTTCTCTTGAATTTCTCTTAAAAATCCCCAAAGATAAAGATGTCATAACGGTTATTTTGCAGGGAGGGGGAAAAGTTTCAAAATCATCAAACTAACCTGAAAGCAATTTCTCTTTGATCTTCCTTCTGGCACGAGATATAAATATCTTAAAGGAAATTTTCTAGAATTTAGCTGAAAGCTTTATTAAATGGATATTTTAGATAGGATTTTATTTGAAGTTGTCTGTTCCATAATCATAACACATCTCTGTGCACATCATTTACATACTTAAGGCAGAATCGGGCTGTTACCCACACGACCAACAGAAATGTAGAGCTAGGCAATTAATTTCTGTTATACTGTTGCTGGCTCTGTGAGAATCTGAAGTATGGCTAATTGTCGATCTATATAACATAGGAGGATTTCAAATCCCAGGTTCACCTCTTCTCAGCTTTGTGACCTTGGGCAACTTATTTAACATCTCTGTGCCTAAGTTTCACCATCTGTAAAATGGGTTTTTATGAGTTATCATGTTACTAAATGACTTAATATATGAAAAGCATTCAGAATAGTATCTGCCACACGCTGAGTACTACTTAGGTTCGGGTTGCCATGTGCTTTGTGCTTTAAAGTGCACAAAAGACCTAGCATATTCTCTCATTTTGAGATCTTTGCCACAACCTAGCGGACAGATTCATCTTGCATAGCTCACCCTAAGACCAGGCTGGCTAGTGCATGGAGGGGCCAGCGCTCAACCAAGTCCTCAGAGCATTTGGTGAGTTTCTTTCTGATTCCCTTGTCTTGCCAATGAGAAAATACAATACCCAAAAAAGTTAAGTGGCTGGATACTTAACTAGTTAATCAATTGGAAGATGGTTAATGGTATTCCATGACTAGGATACAAATCTTTTGCACCTACATTGCTTTCTTCCAGCTATGAGGGTGCGTTTGCATGTTTAATGAGCTTTCTGATGGGATAGTGCAGGCCAACCACTTACTCTTTCCTGCTCCACTGCGGAGGACTCTAAGTGACAACTTCCTCTTCCCTGCTGTAGCCCTTCTCCTGTTTCCTTTATGGCTTAAGTCTAGGCTCAGGCCAAAAGACACCGTGGAAAACAAGATGTTGTTGCATCTCAGTACACACTGGCGAAGATTCCGCACGACGTGCTTGCCGTTGTGGTGAATGGTTCATGGGGCGGCACCCGAGCATCAGCATGTGACTGTGTCTGAGCCAGCCGAGGTGGGAATTGTCAGTCTGTTGCCGGTGCTGTTGCTATCACTCTAATAGTATTCTTCCCTGAAGAGCCTGCCCTCTGTACACAGACCCTCTCCCATGGCACCCACCCATGAGCAGAGAGGCAGCGACCAAGGGGATTATTTCTGGTCCTCAGTCCACAGCCCCCACTGTCGTGGCGGTGGGCACGGGTGCTTGAAGAGCAAGGCACCCAGCCGCCACCTGGACCAGAGCCCAGCTGCACCCTTACTGCCTGCGTTACCTGCACTGGTTACCTGGTCTCTCCGGGTTTCAGTTTTCTCATTGGTAAATTATTCCTGTCTTATGAGAGTGTGGTGAGGATTAAATAGTGTTTTCAGAAGATTGTGGTAAAGCAGTTTATTGGTGACTGTGAGTTGTTACACTTTTACAGCCAGTGGCAGGGCTGCTGTCCAGCCCCAGCGGGCCACCCACATGGACATTATCTTCAGATCAGACATGCATTTTACCCTCAAGAAGTCAGCTTTTTCTCTCCTTCCTAACTAATAGCACAAGGGTTCTTCCTTACATCTCCAAGGGAGGTGACAGTTACACTGGAAACAAGGCACTGGTAGGCTGGCTGGGACCTCAGGCTGTCAGCTTCACTGTGGCCTCTGCTTGACCTAGGGGAGGACGGCTCGTCCCAGGGGTGGTGACTGAATGGGACTGGAGGCCACAGCCCACTGTAGGTTACCTGCGCTGTGCTCCTCCGAAAGAAAGAAGGCTGCTTGCTGAGGAGATAATGGCCTCATAACAGTTAAAGAAACTGCCTCCTGGCCCAAGTGAAAGCTGGGTTGGGTCACACACGTCTCCTCCGTACTTGTCTCCTTTGGCTACGAGCACAGAGCCTGACGCACCTGCCACACAGGCTTGAGAACAGTGCCATTTCCATCAGTATTGCCATTTATGCGTGTATACGGAGAGAGGGGGAGATTATCTGTGCCAGGCACTGTGTCCCATTTTACAGATAATCCTCGCGATTATATGGACAGAGGTATTATTTCTATTACACACCTGAAGAAACTGAGAACTATAAATATTAAGTAATCCGCCCAAGGCCACACAGCGTGAGGCCCAGCCCAGAGTGAAATCCAAGCCTGTCTGGTTGAAGTCCCCATTCTTAACCCCCATATGCCTAATCCTAAGAACTACCAGGGGTGGTTGTTAAAAGTAGATTATCTGGGCCACCCTCCCAACCAGCTGATTCAGAGTCCCCAGAGGAGAGGCTAGGGAACCTGTGCTTTTAACAAGCACCCGAGGTGACCGATATTTAGAAAGACCTTGTCACAGCCCTGGTTGTCCCCCAGCTGCTGACAACCGTGGGAACTGCATGAAGCTTCCCAGTGCCCAGGCCCCACCCACGTGCCCTGGCTGCTCTCCAGCTTCTGTCTTTGATAAAACACTCGGTTTTCTCAGCTGTAAGGCGGAGAAGCATCACGAGATCTGCCCCACGTATCTCGCAGGAGTGAGAACGCAGTGAGAGCCGCACGTGGCGAAGGTGCTGTGCACAGTGCTCGCTGAAAGAAAATGCACTTCTCAAAACCACTGTGAACCTTTTAATAATCTGTATAATGGGCTTTTGCGTTGACCTGGGAATTGAATAATCCTTCTAACATGGTCTTGTGGGGAAATGCATTCGGATGTCAAGATAATTCACACAGAAATTTTAGAATATGATTTATTTCAACTTTTGGGACTGCCTCTATTTAACCAAAGTTCTGTATCATTGGCCCAGGAATATTGACTATATCATATGAAATCGTTTCTATGTGAATAGTAAATGAACAGTTGATTTGACTTCTTCGTCTATTTGGTGTCTCTTTCAAATGAATCTTAATCATGTTAAATGGAAAATGCAGACTCTAAAATGCTATCTCTATAGTGATTATACCATGAAAAATTATAGCAGCTATGATTCATTGAACATTTATTTCTATGTGCCTAAATCTGTGCTAAGCCAGTAGTTTTTATACCATCCTTATTAAATGTTATTCTCATTTGCTGTGGCTTAGAGAGACTAATTATCTTTGTAAGGGTCATTTACCCTGTAACAATAGTAGATACAGGATTCAAACAGAATCTCAGACCTCAAATTCCAGGGATAATATCAGACTCCAAATTGGCCACCTTGCTATTTAAGAGCCACATAGACACATATGGTTTGGGAAGCAAACACAGGAATACAAGAGCAATGATTATGTTAGAGCAGAAGGATTATGGCAGATTTGTTCTTTATTTAAAATAAAATAAATTTTTGATGTAACAATTTGTGTAATAAAGAAAAATTGGGAGAAGAAAAAAGTTGCATGAAAAAAATCTACCTATCAAGGTCAATGCAAAACTTGAAAAAAAAAAGTCTACCTGGATTTTATGACTGGATGTTGAGACTTTTCTTGATGTAGGCTTTGGGATTTAGTTTCTATTCCTAAACCTTCATGGTCTCTGGTCCCTGTGAAAGTTAGAGAAAGAGAAAGAAGTTTGGGTGCAAGATAAAAAAAAAAAAAAATCCACCCAGATGCCCTCTGTTCTTCATCTCCTCACTGAGAAAATTGCTGCCTTCCATAGATGAGAATGAGGGTACCAGTTGCTTTGTAGGGGTGATGATGAATTTTCTCTGAGCTCTCTTAAATTCCCTCTTCTCCTCCTTTTATATCAGGGGAGGCCTGTTCAGCCTTTGAGGTAGCCATCGTATGAGGGTGAATCTCCATCTTTCCGCCCATTCGTCCCATGCCCCATCCCACCAGCTGCTCAGGAGACAGGAAAATCACATTCCGCGCTTCACACGTGTTCCTCCTATAAGGACGTCACCTAACAGCCAACTAGAAAACTAATTGTTGTTTATTTCGCTGGGAAAGCACGTTTTTCCCCACCCAATTGCCTCCTTAAAAATGAGTTCCTTTCCCAAAAGTGACTTTTCTTCCTTTCTAACAGATATCTGCAAATGAAATCGAGATGCTTTTGATGAGGCTGCCACGCATGTTCAAACAGGAATTCACGGGTGTGGGAGCTACGCTGGAAAAAAGGTGGAAGTTGTGTGCCTTTGAAGGAATTAAAACTACCTAACTGTGAAGAGCAAAAAAAAATCTCTGGAAATGAAACTATCCTAATGTGGCCAGGGCTGTGTGGCGGTGAGAGCAGGAGGTTCGGGATTGGTCCGGCCGAGACCTCCGAGGAGCCATCAAAGCCTGACTTTAGTTATATCTGTGTTCTTTTGTGAGTGGAAATGTAATTGTGTACCAGTTCCTTAAAATAAACAAAGCTTCATACTGTGACAGATCCGTTTCCTATGAAAACCAAACAATGATTCCACAGTCATAATGATGACAAAATCTTAAAATATGCTACATTTGAGAATAGCTCACCAAGCAAAATATTTAAAGTTAATGATGGTGTAGCAATGATTGTTGCTAGGCTACAGAGTTGTATATGTAATGTATAGCTGAATCATTAAATGACATGTTCCTGAAAGTCTTTCTGTTTTAGTAAAAAAAAAAAAATTTTACAGTGAGGAAAAATCATACCAAAAGAAAACTTGAATATGTGTCTGAACAGTTATTGTATTTTGTAAATTAAGTTATATGCTGTTCCAGGGACTTTTGCCTTATTGAAGAGGCAGAAAATATGATTGAACACATTGAGAATGCTTTATCAAGAATATTATTTTTCTAATGTAACAATTCTCCATCGTAAGTTCTTTTAACATGGACTGCATAACAATTTTCATAAGGTGTAAATAAAGGGAAAACTAGTGCTACTGTCTTGTACTTGGTATGTAACATTCAGGTTTATGCATCAAAGTAAACATTCAGTAAATATTCCTGTTACAAATTTTATAGCAAAGATATTAATTTTTTTCAATAAATATGACTTCTACCATATTGGTTTCTGCAAATTATTCTTTGATATATTTTAATTCCTCCTTAAGAAACCTTTTCCTCCTTATTTGGTCCCATTTTATATTCTACCATTTTTAAATGATTAAACACAGATGACATTAAGAGACAAAACATTGTTTCAAGTAGGAATATATAAAAATTGTGGAGTGAAAATTACCGAGAAAGATTATACAGCATTTACAGTAACTTTTTAAAAAATACTAAGACATAGCTTCCACATATAATCAACATAAATTTTACCTTTGTTTTGTGTCCTCAGGGGCAAGTACAAAGTTGTCAGTTAATTATCTTATTAATTCCTGGATTTATTTATTTTATGTTTATTGGAAAACAAATTAGAAAAGGAATTAAGAAATCCACACTCGGACCAATAATTTAGATAAAATTTGGGCTTCCCCTCTTTCTTTTAATAACATAAGTAGGATGTAACTTAAAATTGTGTCTCCTTCTTGTTCTCTTACAAAAGGTTCACAAAAAAAGGCAAGTTTTCTTCATTTTAATTGAAACATTTTTGGGAAAGACAGCTAAACAGCGAATATTCTCTGAAATTATGAAAAGATTCATAATTTCCTATTGGACATTATTGTCCTTGGGTTCTTTTTATTGAGCTCTGGTAAATTACTATACTTAGTGACACCTGTCGTAAATATCTGCACGTGCGTTGTGTTCAGGCTCAGCACTAACACGGTGAACAGAGAGATGAGTAAGGAAAGGTGCTCTTCTGAATGTGCTCAGAGTTCAGTGTGAAAAAGACATTTTCCCAGAAGTTTCTATACGACGTGATCCAGGTAACAAGAAAGATAGGACAAGAGTGCTGTGGCCTTCGAGCTGAATGCCAGCATCATGGTAAACACTAGAGGCCTCCCTTAGCACCTGTCCATGCCCACTGCCACCACCAACCTTGACTGATTTATCTCCAAGTCACAAGACACAAATAGGGATATGACAGTTGGAAAGGAGAAGACATCATTTACAGATAATGCTGTTGTAAAACAGAAAACCTAAATGGTTCACCTGAAAAACAACGAGAAAAAAAAGAATTCAGTAAAGTGGCCGGTTATAAAGACATGAAACCTAGTAGGGACACGAGGGAAGGTACCACAGCCTATGCTGTTTCTAATTGAAATCACAGTGGATATTTTCAAACATGCATCAGTCCTTTTGAGTATTACGGGGAGTCACTTTAGCAGAAAGATACACTACACAGAATGAAACCCTACCTCAGAGCTCTGTGCTCATGCAAAGCTGTTGTGTGATTGGAAAGAGGAAGCAGAAGCCTCATATTAGATCTGACAAGAAGACATCATTTCCTAAACACATCATTCTAAGCCCTAAATGGAAACCCGGAGGAATAAAATGGTTAATTCAGCTTCCAAAAATATTGCAGTAATTACTGGAGATAAGCTTCT
>NW_012134969.1:4981992-5007018 GCF_000956105.1 Propithecus coquereli | reverse complement strand
CAGGAGACCTCCCTTACTCATCCCTCTGGTCCCTCAGAGTCTGACATGGCATGTCATTACTTTTAAATATTTATCAAATGAACAAACCAAATGAATGAAAGAAGAGCCCACACAGGAACTCTCTGAAGTTGCTGAATCAGAAAATATTCAGATATTATGTCCAGTAATAGAGGCTAGAACTTTCTGCCCTTTGGTTGTAATATCCTGGCAGAACTCTTACCTCCTTTTTTCTAAATTTTATTTTTTTGTTATGGTAAAATATATATAATATAATACTTATCGTTTTAACAATTCATAAGTGTGCAATTTAATAACATTAAATATATTCACAATGTTATGTAACCAGTCACCACCATCTGTACCTACAACTTTTTCGTCATCCCCAACAGAGACTCTATCCCCATTAAACAATAACTCCCTGTCCTCCTGCCCTTGTTGCCCCTGGTAACTTCCATTCTACTTTGCATCCTCATGAATATTCTATTCTAGGTATCTCAGATAAGTGGCATCATACAGCATTTGTCCTTCTGTCTCTGGCTTCTCTTACTTAGCATAATTCCTTTAAGATCCATCCATACTGTGGCCTGTATCAGAACCTCATCCCTTTTTAAGGCTGAATATTGTTCCATTGTGTGGGAACTCTTCCTGCTGGCTTAGGTATTATTTACCTATGGCAGCAAGGAAAAGTCCTTGATTTGCGTTTGAAAATATTCAAATGCCACATCAAAAACATTTGAAAGTGCAGAGAAGCTTGTTTCTATCTCAATAAACTTCTCGTTTTCATTGAGGGTGGAAAAAATGAAATGAGAAAAGTAAAAAGAGTTGGTGGTAATTGTGTAGAAAATTAGAGTGGTTAAACAGATGTCTGTGTAACACAATATTATGTGCAACAAGTTGTTTTTTCTGGGTAAGGGTTGGAGATTTTTACTTAGAGATTGGTTTTGGTTTGGGGGGAAGTGGTTTATCCCTTTTCGAAAAATGACTGCTATGGTTATTGGACTCAATAAAAGGTGGTTTATCTGCAGAACATAAGAACTCTTTTACCATAATACTCATGGTTTCTTCCTATAAACTGACAAAATAAAAAGACATCCGATCCCTAAAATCTTATAGCTTGTTTTATTTTTTATCAAAATGGTAAAAGGTTCACATGTATATTCAATCAGTCTATCATTAGTAACTAAATAAACTATACTTTTACGTGCAGCACATAAAACATGAACATTTTAAACAAGTTATAGTGAACATATTTATATATTAGAGACAACTAAAAATGTTGTCTCTAATCCCACCACCTCCAATTTTCTCTTTTGCTTTCAAGTGTATTTTTTTTCATTTCTGGGCTTCAAGCATTTGCAAATTTCTCATACTCTGTAGGAGAGTGTGCAGGCTGCACTGAAATCCAGTCCCAGCCTCAACATTTGCTCACCTTGTGTCTCTGACATGTTCCTTAACCACACTGAGGTGTTAGTCCCAGATTTATACTATGTGAATGTTAATTTCTATTTCATAGGGTTATTGTGATGACTGTATAAGACAGCATGCATAAAGCAGCAGAGGTAGGCAGACTGAAAGGCACTTTTTTCTGCAAAAATAGTACTTTAGCTACGTCATCCCCAGCGAAGTAGGCAAGCCCTTTCCCTGCTCTCAGCCTATTCCTATCCTGATCATTGGTAAAGTCAATCATATGTTTCTAAATATAAAGAAAAAATAAGTATAAAACATGTATAATCCTCAGAAATAGTTCATTAAACATGTTCAAGTGTAAGACTCACATTAGCAAGATAATCCCTAATTCTTCCACCTGCCAAGACTCTCATAACTCCTATAGGCAAATAAGCAGTCACCATCGTGTTTCCCTCATCACAAATAAAATGTAGAGCCTGAATTCTTTATTTCAGCTCTCTCTTTACTTATTTGGTACATTTCCAATAAACAGTAATTAGGGTCAAATACATTCAACTGTGAAGAAACCATGGCTCTGGGCTACTGCCATTTTGAATGATGGTCAACTAGGTATATGGTATGCAAAGATTAAACAAAGTATTAATTATGGGGTTTTTTTAACCCAGCAGAGACATTGTCAAGAAAAATTATAGTTGTAGCTAGAGCATGCAATAGTATTATTTTAGGGAACATACACATCTATTATAGTGGCTGAGAGTACCAAAGTAGAGGACTCCAGTAAATCTAGTAATTACAGACTGGTTGTGTTAATAAAATTAGCTGTTGTAGTCCAAAATTTTAACTGTTGCCTGCTCTCAGAAGTATAAGACACCCAAATGACGAGGCTCAGATGTTTGCACTGCACATTTCACCTTTGATGTAACGCACATTTATCAGTACAGGGCAACTTACTTCATGGGAAAAACAGATTCATAAAAATAAATTGCAGACATTTTACAGCAGAAAATGGTGCTTTACAGCACAAAGCACAAAAGTGGTTAATGTACAATAGAAAGTGCATTGCTTGTAATGAAATGCATTTTTTTGTCTAGCAAATATATTTGGTGTGTGTTGAAAATTGTAATATCTTCCTCTGCACAAAGAAATTTCTATTACAAAGCTCATTTGCTTTTGTGGGGAGTGAAACCTTCTTTCTTGTTTACCAAAGTAGTCTATCTTAATATCAGCCCACAACACTGTCAAGTTCACTTAAGAAGAGCTATGTGTACATAAGAATAGGACTAAATCAGAAACCAGAATATTTCATTTCATCTGCTTTTCGTATCTGAGTAAGTGCAATGTAATCCATTACATCTGGTAGCAATCTCATTTTGGAAAGCATTCTTCTTTTCAAAAGAAAAAGCTAAAAATTGGTCAACTTGAGGTTCTCATCAATAAATAAATCTTTTGCCTTTGAATATATTTATGCATAAGTGAGGATTTTTTTCCCTAGTTTTTTTTTAGATAGAACGTGAAGTATGAGCCAGGGAGTCAAACATTGTCTTCAGGTAGAAATAACGTATGAAAACCTCTGTGGGTCATTTATTAAATAGACATTGTTACATCAAATCAACATAGCATGTATCATTTTTATGACTTATAATCACAGTAAATAAAGTTTCAAATATGCAGGGCTATGGATTCTTAGTGAGAATAACTGTCACTTTCTAAGGCTGAGCAGCAACAGGGTAGGATTTTGTACATCGGTATCTGTTCCTTGAGCAGATAAAGGGAACTTTGGTTCCATGTTTGTTAAAGAAAATACTTTGTGGGCCAGGCCTGGTTTGCCATCAGACTGGGAACAGTATGAGACAGACAGTGAAGTCTAGACTGTGCCAATCTACAGTGAAGTATTGTGTATTGCTGCTCTACTACTGGGAACTGTTTACCAAAGTATACAGCCTTTTGGTCTGGAGAGGGTAGATCACCTGGTTGTAGAGGCAATATAATGAGGTGTTCAGGAACATTCTTTTGGAGTCATCCCAATTGAGTGGTCATGGGCATATGATTTAATCTCTTTGTGACTTAATCCTGAAATGGGATAATACTAACACTTATCTCACAGAGTCACTCTGTAATTTTATCCATTGACTCGGCCTTACTAGGTCATCCAAGATTATAGAATTCTTCAAGCAAAAGTTCTCAATCACATGGCCTCACAGTCCCCTGCCAACTGAAAAGAATTCCTCCTGGGAGGTCACCACTAACACATCGAGTAGAATCGGCTTCCTGATTCCTCTTGGGAACAACAAACGCTCTCACACAACATAACAGGAAACCTCCCACCAGTCCCAAGAACTTTGAGGACTGTGTGGAATGAAAGTTAGGACTTCCAGAGAACCCCAGGTTCCTGACACTTCACTGGTAGGTTTTATGGACTCATGAAATCAGTGAACAACAAGGCAAGTTCCCAACTCAAACCAGTCTCTTGGAAGAGAGTCTTGGCAAAGACAAACCTGAAATATTTTCTCAAATACAAAATATTTCAGAGGAAAGAATAACATGTCACTCCTGAAACAGAGAAGGGGCTAGATATCCCGTGGCCTCTGTCTCCAATCGGGATGGGACATTTTGTTGGGAAAATCAAAGGGATAGAATCTATCTTGTGCTTCTCTGTTTTGTATTACTTTATGGAAAGGCAACTTGGATGCTTTGCCCTATATTTCCCCAGCATCCAGACTTAAAGAAGGATTTAGGAAGAAAAGGGGTAAAGAAATGCCACTAATGCCATTTGCAGTTTCTCGAACCTGGAAGTATAGGATAGGGCGTAGGAACCCCCAACTCTTGCTTTGTTCTTATAATGCTTTTGACTCTGATCATATTTCCTTCTTTTCCTGAGAGTACTCATCTAAACAGCTCATTGATTTATCAGATCAAGTATTATGGTATTTTTTTAATAAACTGGGGAGGAATATCCACTACATGCCATATACATTCACTAATACTCATTGCGCAGATATATACATATCCACCCGTACCCACACTAATAAAAATTAGTAACTCGTGTGCACACACTCATGCACATACAACATGCAATGCAAATGTACATGTTTGTAGCCACATTTATGCACACTCACAGCTTCACTGACTCTCAACCACCTCTGCTTTTGGCAGTCATTGTTGCCCCCCTCAGGTTCTTCCCCCTCCTTCTCTGTTTCTTGCAGCTATTCATTTTTCCCAGGAAGATAATTAACTTAGGACAGGTAAGAAAAAGTGGCACTCAACCCTATAGATAATGGATATATGGAATTTCCTTTGAAACAATGATACTGGCAGGAAATGGCACAGGATGGAAAATATTCCAAACAAATTCATGAAGAGTCAGAAAAGGCAAAGAAACTAAGACGACTAACTCATGAGGCCATCAGTGAGCCCTGCTCCAGGGAGGCATTGGAGCAAGGTTCTAACGTGGGAATTCTTATTTCCACAGAAATAATTTCTACAGTATATGGAGGTTATTGACAGCCCCATTTCATGGCCTATCCACACCCACACCTCTTGCTCTATAACAACTTTTCCCATTCCAACTCTGAACATGGTCATTTACCCTGCTTTGCCCAATGAGACGGCCCTGTGTGTTACTGCTCGCCCTCTTGCATGATTAGGCTTACACTCCTGCACTCCCAGCCAGCAATGAGAACACTTCGCAGTGGCCCAAGGTAGGATGAATGATAAGTGCATCTGAGCCAGGTAGGCCCTGCCGACGCTATCTGGATCAGCTGATGCTAATTGATCTCTTAAGAACATGTCAGAGAGAAGAACAATTCAGCCTCAATGGTTGATCTGCAGACTTGTGAGCTAAATAAATGGCTGTTTAGCCACTGGAATGGGGGTGACTTGTTACTGAACATTATTTGTGGCAAAAGGTAACCAACACCAAAATCATTATTTAGAATTACAGTACGGCTAAAACAAACAAAAAAAAAAAAGCAAAAAAGGTGGCATTGGCTTTCACCAAGCAGTGAGCACAGGCTAAGAAAGTGGTGAGGAAACTGCTATGGGAAGATGGCAAAATAACCATATGGGTTATGAAATGGCCAAAAAAGGGTAAAACTGCCACATGCGGTACTTCAGAAGGTAGAAAATGTGCCTAAAGAACATTGGGATTTGAGCAATAACATTTCCAGGCAGAATGTTGAAAGTGTCAGCTACATATTGGCAAGATTCCACAAGAAGCGGAAGGGCTAGAGAAGTAACTGACCAGTGTATAGGCCAATTGGGAGGGACCATAGAGGAAACAGAACTTCTTGGTTGGAAAAGAAAATTGTTTCTCATCTCTAGTCTCTTCAGCTAGCAAAAGATTCTCAAAGTAAAACATAGCCTGGAGCAAGGATCCAATCAATTATTTGTCATAAAGACCTTTTGTTAAGACCTCTGAAAGAAATAAGGCACATCCCAGCAGACTCTCTAAGCTAGACAAAGGGGCTCCTGGGACTCTTAAGAGCATGGCCCCACAGCACCTAACTTGCCAAATGATAGTGGTTGAGTCTGGAGAGAGATCCAGCTCTAAGAGAATTGTGGGTATTGCTTTTGGCTCATCAGATTTATAAGAAACTCATGATAATTTTGAGGGTACTATATTAACAAAAGGATCACCAGTTTATACTAGAAGAAATTGAGATGATTAAAAATGTAAGAAGATCTCTAGGTCACCAATTTCCACAAGCAAGAAGCAAGCTGAGAAAGTTGTTTGAAACACATGGAAGTGGTGGAGGAAGGTAGAAAAGACCTCCCAGAGGGCAGAAAACAAAGCCCTAGGAAAGGATGACTGGGAGTCACTCCCCAGGAGCAGAACAGAGGCCTGATCAAGGAATATTTCCCTCCTCTGGAGTAGGAGGTGCTGGCAACATTTTCAGGGATAGACTTCAGAATTTCTATGAGCCAGGGCCTCTTGTATGCCTTCCATTCTTCTCTTTTTGAAGGGGATAGTCTACTATAATTATTCTGTCCTTTCTTACCCTATCGTATTAGGGTTAAGGGTCAAATAGCTTGTTTTTTTCATTCATAGATTGCTAACCCAAAGAAAAGATATATATCCTGTGTATATATATAGACACCCTATATCCAGAGAGCCACATTAAGACCTGTTATACACCTGGAGATCCTGGACTTTGAGCCTGACGCTATGATCAGATGAGACCTTTGAGGATCTTGGGAGGAGGGGGTGAGTGTGTTCTGCATGTGGGAATAAAATAAATAGCTCAGGCCAGAGTGTGGACATTCCATTTTTGTATCAGTTTTCACTCTGATTTCTGTGTTAGTTTTACATGGCCACACATGACACTGAATGACCATCAAAATCAAGCAGCTTAAAACGAGCATCATTTATTTGGCTCACAGGTCCAAAGTTTTGTGATTTAAGGTAGAAATTTCTCCTAATCTTGGTTGGCCTCCCTTACAAGTTTTCTAGGTCAGTAGGGTATGAGCTGCGACTCACATTTCTGGTGGTGGTTGGCTGATGGCTGGCTTGGGGCAATCTGGTCTCAAATGACCTCCGCTGTGACAATTCCACTGTCCTCCACGTCTTTCTCATCCTCTCCACAGGCTAGCCCTGGCATGTAATCGTGGTTATGATGCTGGAGCAAGAGAGGATTGTGATTAAGATTCATGATTAGAAAGAGCAGCAAGAGAGCAACCCTCAATGGACAAGGACTTTCCAAGCCTCTGTTTGCATGACACTAGCTAACAAGTGATTGGCCAGAATAAGTCACATGTCTGAGCCCAGAAACAAGGGGTGGGCAATCAACCTACCATAACTCCCAAACTGTGTTCCACAGAAACTAGTGTCCCAAAAGACATTATCAGATGTTCCACTAAAAAGGGTTCTATGGTCAAACATATGAAAGGCTATTTATTATATCCTCTTGGTGAGTCACTGTAAACTACCCATTAATCTATTGAAGGCTCTAAGAATTCCTATGCCTATCTACCTTAGTTTAACTGGTAATTAATTAATGAAACACATTAGTTAAAGAAAATTATGAACACATCTTGAAAACAAGTGTTTCCTAAATCACAGTCTGAGAAACACCAGTCTAGGTTATGAAAAGTCACCGTGATAGCTTTAAGAGACTTAGATGTTCTTATGACACAGATAAATAAACCACTAACAACAATTATTTTCTCTACTCCCAGGTGAGAAAACCAAGAGGCAGAAAAGTTAAGCAAGCCCCACAGAGAAGGAGCGGCAAAGCTGAGCTGCATACTCGTATCTGCCTGATCCCATACACTGGTCACCCTGTTACCTCCCAGCCTGTCAACAGTGAATTGTCAGACACCATGACAAATGGCAGGCAGAGCCGCACAGGGTGACAGTCTGATAATTGGGAAACAGGTTTCAGTCCTGGCTTAGCCACTGACTAAAGTGATCTTGAGCAGGTCACAACCTCTTACACGGATTAAATTGGAAACACCATTCTCTGTGCTCCTATACAGCATGAAGAATTTGGATAATATTTTGGTGATCAGCTTTTTAGGACACAGGAATCTTCTGAGGCTTCCCCATCTGCCACCAAAAAAAAAAAAAGAAAAAAAAGACCTAAAACTGTTTTATCATAAATCTGGCCCTGAACATAAGAAATTCATTTTTTAATTTGTTTATTTCAATCACTTAAGATATTCGAAATATCCTTCAGGCTGAAACTCTTCCCTTGCCCTTTCTAATTTTCCAGTGAAATCTCAATGATGTATTCCAGTGAGGGTATATTAATATTCTGAGGAAATACAATACCTGTGCTGTAGACTCTAATTTTAGAACATTCATCACTGAGATGGTTTTCTCCTTCCTGACCTAATTTTTTTTCAGGTCGTCAGCCTGTCGAACTACTTTAAACTAGATGGTGACTTTCCTCTATGAAACATTTCTTTGTTGCAGTCCTGCCCTTGGTTAGGAATGGCGGGAGGCCCCGGAGAGGAAGAATCCACAGCCCTTGGCCACTCTGAGTTTGCACTCTGACTGGGGAGATAAAACAAGAAGCAATCAGAGGCCACAGCAGAGAGTCCCAAGTGAACAGCAGGGACAAAGTCGCTTTGTCAAAGCTATTTTACTGTCATGGAATCCCTCTTGGTTTTATGTTACTTTCGTGCTGAGACAGTGAGGTGAATTGGTCTCAAAATCATTTCCCAGTCAATTATCTAACACCTAGTTTTGGTCAGGCAGCACCCGGAAGACCACACGAGGCATTCAAGGAAACTCATTGTCTTGGAAGAAACATTCAAAATACATTTGAGTTTTCTGTCCTCCTACAAGAAGCAGTGTGACTCCCATGCTTTTATTGCCACCAGTGTAACAGGACAAACCAGGACTGCTTGCTCTTCTTTTAGGGCAGGGAGGGCCCCTAGAACAGGATTTCTCGACCTTGGCATTATTGACATTTTGAGCTGAACAGTTTGTTGTGAGACCATCCTGTGTATGGTAGGATGTTTAGCAGCTCCAGAAGATGCCCACTAGATGACAATAGCACCCTCTACCCCCATCATGACAATCAATGACTCCAGACATTGCCACACATTCCCTAGCAGGCAAAATCTCCACTGGCTAAGAATCACTGCCCGAGAGTATGAGAGAAAAACACATTTTTTTGTTGTTGTTGTTGTTAAAAATTAATACCACCATCACCACCATCACCACCACCACCAAGTAACATCCACGGGGTACCCAGCTTCCCTCCAATCACCTGCCCTTGTGTGCAGTTGGGGCATCTCAGCAGCTGTTGGCATTAAAAGCCCTCGTTTAGCAGCTGTTCTTTCCTCTCTTTCCACTTGTCCTCCACTGCCAACACCTTTTGCTGCTCTGCTCACTAGGTTTTATAGCTCTTCATTAGGCTTCCAATGGGGAGCACGTTCTCCAGGTTTTTATAGCTGTCATTCTTGAGCCATTTGGAACAAATTTAATGGCAAAAGTGGGGAAGAATGCAGTGGCATGACATAGTGTCACATTCAAAAGTCTTGCTTCCGTGTTGTATGAAAGGAGAGAAGGTTAGCATTCCCCTTGACAAGGATGGAAGAGGCTCTCGGGCCTGAACAACACGCATACGGTTAAGGCATTGCCACCTACTTCGTGGCATCTAACCATCGTTAAAAAAAAAGAAAGTCTTGCTTCCATGGCGATCATCAATCAAGGCCGTGCACCAATGTATTTGTCCTGCAGTCCCTCCCCTCGTCGGGGTGAATTCTCCGTGGAGCCATCTAAGCCTATGTCCCAAGACCTCCACTCCTGCAGTGCTTAGGTCAAACTAAGAGTCTTAAGAAGTCTTGAGCCTCAAAAAGGTAGTATTGCTTGCTTTAAATTATAAAGTGATAAGAAGTTAGAAGATTTGAAGGTGGGTTATCTATTTACCTCCAACACCCACGCTCTTGCTTTCACCAACATAACCAACCATATTTTCCTTCAGGAAAGCTAGGAACAGGGATTGAGAACAACGTAAAGGGCATTCCACATCTTTCCCCACCCTGCTCACATGATAGAACACACATGGACAGCTTTATATGCTGACAACACCAAATCAATAGGCTGTGATGATACTAGTTTAATGTAATAGCCATACAGTGTTGACTGTGTGGCAGGAACATCCTCATTTAATCCTAACAACCTAGCAGCAAACACTCTATTTCTATTTAACAGTTGAGTAAACAGAGGCACAGAGATGTTTGCAACTTGCTCAAGATCACACAGCTAGTAAGAGGCAGGGCTGGGACAGCTCCAGAATGCTCTAATTACCTTCTAGTCCATTGGAGAGAAGGAATGAGAGAGTTTGGAACTAACCAAGTGATTAGGGTACTCCAGAGAAACAGATGGATTGGATCCAACAGGGCGAATGAATGGATAGACAGACAAATAGACAGACATATATTTATTTTAAGGTATGGCTCATACAGTTACAGAATCTGGCAAGTCTGAAATCTATAGGCCAGGTAGGTAGTCTGGAAATACAGGTAAGTGTTGATGTTGCAGTCTTCAGTCCAAAATCGTCAGGGCAGGCCAGCAGACTGAAAACTCAGGCAGAATTTCTATGTTGCAGTCTTAAAGCAAAACAGCTTCTTCTTTAGGAAATCAGTCTTTGTTCTGAAGGCCTTCAACAGATTGGATGAGATTCATCTACATTATGGAGGGTAATCTACTTTGCTCATAGTCTACCGATTTAAATGTTAATCATATTTTAAAAATACCTTCATAGCAACATCTAAGCTAGTGTTTGACCAAACCACAGGGCACCATAGGCTAGCCAAGTTGACACATGAAATTAACCATCACCCAAAGGAACAAAATAAGGCAGAAGTGTACTTCTTGCCATCTACTAATTGCTCAAAGGAGAGCTGACCCTTTCAATTCTAGCAGGAAGGAGGCGCCGTGCTCAATGTGTCAAGAACAAGAACAAAGCAGTAGAAACCACCACAAAGAGGATTAACACAGAGACTAGAAGGGACGTGTCAAAGCAGAAGGTGGCAGGGAGCAATGCAGGGAGTGACAACCCAGGGTGCTGCAGGAATGAACAAAAAGAATAGCTCCTTCCTCGAAATCTATGCTTGCAGATTAGATCCGACTTATTTCAGGTGAGCCTCCACGTTAACAGATAAGGAGTGCCACGGTCATGGACATAATGGAATTCTGACGGGCTCTGAACCTGCTCCCCACCTAGACTCTTCTTTTATCATCCAAAATGGCTTGTAAGGGTGTTTGTTGGTGGTAAGCACAGGAAAATACACTCTGAGCTCCCGCAAATCGTTTCACCTAGAGACAAGCATCTGGGGCCTGGGCACACGTTTACACGCTTCCTTTGCAAGAGTATTCCCGCTGCCTACAACCCTTCTGGTGCTGTCTGCATCCTTGGCTTGCTTTCAGAGATTTTATGTTGTTGAGGTTTTGGGTTTTGTTTAATATGTTTTTCTCCTAATAAAAATGATTAGTGGAGAGAGGTCCTGTGTGCTACAAGGAAAATACATTGTAGGATGTTATGTATTAAAAACTGGCTTGGGATCCAGGTGTCAGCTTCTTCTTACAACTCAGCTCAGAGCTGCTTCCAATTCTCGTTGCTGTGCTCAGACTGGCCTCCGGAGAGTGAAACGTCCATGTGTAGAGATTTTATGAAGTACTTACATGGTATTAAAAAAAAAACAGATAAAGGGAGATGACTCAGTTGTTCAGGAGGGAGACCATAGCTCCAGACATATTCCCAGTTCTTCTCCTTGCTATCTGACCTTGGGCACGTAACTATTCTGTGCCTCAGTTTACCCACCAGCAATACTTAAGTGGTAATAACACTTGTCTGCCTTCTTCCTACCTAATAAGTAATAAATCAGGATGTTGGAACACTCTGTAATCTTAAAGTATATAAATCAAGCATAGAAAAACATAGGAGCCATCAATATCTTCACCTTAGGTCAAAGACAAGATTTAAATTCCGGGTTCCAGAGACGAAAGGGTAGAAAGGCTGTCGGTTGGCCCGCGGCTCTTGTCTCCATGTTTAACATGTTCGCCTTCAGATCACGGAGTCTCCATCGAAAGACAAGCTCACAGTACAGTAGCATTGTCACAACAGCAGATTGACAAAAACGGAGACAGATGGCTGCTCAGCAGCAGGTTTTTAAAATGAATTTACTGTTTATGAAACGTGCTAGATGGATGGCGCCAGTGACCGAGTCTGCCACTTAAAGGCAGAGATCGAGGGGGACGAGGACAATGACCTGGGCAGCCTGCCCTCAGCACCCGCACCCCTGCTAATCCCAGGCAGGAGGCTCGGGCTAGCTGCCAAGTCCCTGAAAGGGAAACAGTGTCTAGACTTATGGCGACACTCGCTGTGGAACAGGAGAACAGATTCAGCCCCGTTTATTCTTCCCATTGGCAGAGAAAACATCAGTGAGTGCCAGTTGTGCGAGGACAGAGGAAAGATAGGGGCTCTTTTCCTGGTAATTGTCTTGTGTTCGTTTCTCGGGAAATAGCTTTGGGGCAGGGAGAATGGCTTCCCCAACATGAGAGCACCAAGTGAATGCGCAATGCGCATGGTCATCCCAGCACAAGCATGAAAGGGTGGGGACTGTTCCCACAGAGCCCCTGGAGTCTGTACAATCACCGGGCAGTCCTCCCAGCTGCGGTGAGTTTTATGATGTTCTTCTTTCACAATGTCAGAGGATTTCTGCCAATCCTTAATAGCCCAATTCTGTTTTCTCAGCCATTTCCTTGAAGGCGACTCAAACTTCAGTAAAACACTCTACTGTGATAGTCTCGCCGGCTCTTTGGAGGCTCCTTTTGTCAGCCGTTGTGAATCACTGACATAAAGAGAGGTCACAGCTGAGTAAAATTGACCATGAACTAAGAAAAACTAGGTCTCCATGACCTGCGAGTGCCCGTTAGCCGAGTGCTTTGGTGGCGCCTCGTCCATTGGTCAACCTGTTCCTTTGTCCTTTCACTGGCCACATGGGTCGGTTCCATAGTGGATTTGCATATGCTTGCTTTGTGAGAGTATTCCTGCCACAAACAGCTCTGAGTGGGTCAGTGCTGAAGGAGGGGTGATTGGAAACTTAGCATTCTGGTTTGACACTCGAGAGACAGCAGCAATCCTCACGAAGCATGCAGCTCACATGCTCTGACCGTTTCTGGGGAGCCTCAAATGCCGGCACCCCACAGCCCTGGTCTGAGGGGCTTGCCGTATACAGGACACTGTCCCCGATGCAGCCTGGTACGAGGACCCTGCTCGCTGTAGCAGGATCTGTGCTGGGTGTGGCTGGCCAACCAGTCAGAGCCCCTGTTGGAGAGCTGGGCAAAGGGACTGACAGAGGGAGCCTACAGAAGCTGAGATGTGAGGCTGCGGGAGAGCAAGAAGCAGCCCGTGGGACCCGCAGCGGCCGCCACTCATCGCTGTCACCACAGTGGTGGCGCAGCAGGTCAGGGAGCAATTTCTCCTGCTCTCCTGATCTGCATGAGCTTGCATGAGGCCTTGCTCTGTTTCTTGTACCTCACAAGAGCCTCATACAGGTTTCATCTCAAAGCAGCTTAGGTCAGCTGAATGAATGCAAGGTCAGCGCCCGCCTTGACCTGAATTTATAACAGCTACTCTTAACACCAGGGTGAGCCTCGTAGGGGAGGTTAGGGGAGGATTTATTCACTCTCTTCTTCATTCGGGCACTCAACAGTCTTTACAAATGCCGATTATGTGCCAAGCAATGTGCCAGGCATTGCAGATACAAAGCAAAATTAGACATGCGCCTCAATCTCAAGAACATTCCCAGAACTTGAACTTCCCAGTCTGCGGTTCTCTGGTTGTCAGGCAACCTGCAGACGCAAAGATATGCCATCCTCAGTATTTCCAAGGCAGAGATTAGGGAACAAACATCACTGTTAGATAAACACCCCCCTCCTTGCCAGTGGATCAACAAGAGCTTAGGAGGGTTTAGTTATACAGACAACTGAGAAGAGAAAATTAGAGGTAAACTTCTAAGGGAAATGATTGAAAGTTTAGCTCTTCCACTCAAAAGATCCCCAACAAAAATAAAGGATCAGCAGAAAAAAGATGAAAGCCCTACATACTGCAGAAACATCTTTTTAATGGTATATTTCTGATACGAACGCAGTTCCCACCTGCCCGGGTTTGGTCAGCAGATAGGAGAAGGGGGGCAACCGCAGTTCCTACTGAGAGTCAGAGGAAGCCTGGGGCAAGAGGAAAACACAAAATGACGGAAAGTGACTGCTTCCCCTGGGCAGATTCTAGGGAAGGAAAGGGCCACTGTTAGCCCCCAAAATGCATTTGTGCAAATTAGAAAACCTGCCTTCGCTGGGTAGACAAATCCCCAGGCCAGCACTTAGGCCTCAGCCAGCAGAGCGGAGGCTGGACCCCTCCCTCATTCCTCCTCTTGGCAACGTGTCTTTGCGCAGTTAACAACCTACAAACCCTTACATGGCACGGAGAGGGGAAGAAGAGAAGAGACAAACAGACAAAGATAGAAGGATTAAAAGAATCACTCAGGGAGAAATAGAAACTGAGACAGAGAAGGAAGGGAAGAGAGAAGAGAAGAGAAAGAAAGGCAGGAGGGAGGGAAGGAAAACTCACACAAGAAAGGAAAGAAAGGGAGAAAGGGGGAAAGGAAGGAAGGAAGGAAGGAAGGGAGGGAAGGAAGATGGGGGAAGAGAGAAAGGGGGCCAGAGGCTTCAGACACGTGTCCCCTCACCAGGCAGTGCAGGATACACAGGCCAGGCCAGGTGATTCCTCTAAAACACTGATTGGATTTTAAATCAACACACCTGTCTTAAGCATGCATTCTCATGATGCACCGTAGCTGACACTCTGGACACATCTGGGTAATGCCCTTCCTGTCCTGCTGCCTGTCGGGGAGAGCGCAGAATGAAATAAAAGGTCTCCCAACCACTCTGGGAGCATCAAGGTGCACGTGATTAATTCTGACCAGAAAGACCCATTTCTGGCAAGGGGATGGAGGTCTTACAAATTTGTTATACATTTAGAAAGTCAGGCTTGACCAGAAGAAAACAAACAACTAACTAACTGAATGACCAATCAACTAAACATCCACCACTTAACCAACTAACCAATCAACCAAGCAGGGCCCTTGCCAGTGAGGCACGTATTATTAATAAGGTGTGTAGTTCCTAGAGGCTTAATAAAAATGCCAGATGTCTTGTCAGGGATTTTCAACCACCATGGGTTTCTGTTAAAAACAAAAACAGCTGATCTGATCCACTCCACCTGCACGACCATCTCCAAAAAAATTCCCTTCCACCTACCCCCATCTGCCATGTGGCCTGATTTGGGAGATTCCTTTAGTTGTCCGGGGGAGAACCTTCTTATAGCACATGACATTTCTTGGACCAGGACCTTGCTTACCAATTTAGAATCTTCCAAGCAGCTGGGACTTAGAAATAGCTCTATTGTTTAAGATTCTCCAAAAATAGCTCAGAAACAGCCGAGCTCATTTCCTGAACTGAGGAAATACCTAACAGTCAAGTGAGAGCTCAACCCTGTGCACAGGAGCCTGGAACATGTGGATGTTTGCAGGAAGAGACACTATGAGAGGGAGCAAGTGTACTAAAAATGAAACCCACCCACTGCATGCTTTTATTATAGCCAGTGCGTCAAGGTCCTAGTTGTTTCTTACAATCATTCATTCAGTGCATTATTTGCTGAGCACCTGCCTAAGCATTAAACACTGAGCCAGGCTTTGCAGGTGCAGCAGTGAACAAGAAAGAGTTAATTCTTGGCCTCAAGGAATTTACAATCCCATTTTAAAAAAGAACTACAGTTCACAATTAATGAATTATTTTGTAAGCATTACTAAGTAGTAACCACAAGTGCGACTGAGCCAAAGTACAGGGCTCCAGGCGAGTGTGTAACAGGTTTGCAGGACACAGAAGAGCCCCACAGGGTATGCACTTAAATTGACACTGAGGACTGAGTAGGAGTTAGGCAGGCCGAGAGGTAGGAAGAGCAGACTGGAGAGACAATGGCCAGACAGGGAGTCTTGAAGCCAGTGTGGCTTCTGCCCGGATCATGAGAAGCGATGGTGGATTCGGTAGGGGTTAGACCACTGCGCTCTGGAAGGCCAAGTCAGTGGTAACCTCTGTTTACTGTCTTTGAGGCATAGTTTTTCTCTCTGTCTCAGTTGTCTGACTGAGAAATACCTGCAGAGAAATACCTGATCTTTAGTATGAAATGTCTGTGCCACGTGGATCCGTCCTAGAAATGCCAATGCAAGGAAGTTAACCTCTGCATTCCAAACCATAACCTCCAGCGGCCCCTTCTCCACCTTCTCAGCTCCAGATAGCAGTGCTGCCCCACCCGAGAGGTCCTGCTGCCTCTCTTGGCAAGGCGTTGCAGAGCTTCCAGTAACTTCCATTAGCTTGAGCTTCTTGACAGCTCGCCTAAGGCTGCCCTGCTTCTCTGCAGGAATGGAGCACAACCTCTTAATGTTAACATCATCACTTCCCTCCAAGAAGGTTAAATAGCACAAATGGTTTCAGTATATCCTCTTTGAGTCTATATTCCTGTCATTTAATCATTTTAATTCCTTTTCCATTCATTTTAATCAGTGAAATGCTTAGAAAAAAGGAATGCTGGGAGATGAGAATACCAGAATTATAAGTTTGAGTAATAGCCCTAAAAAATGTATAAAAGATTTCAGTTCTTTTCACTTCTCTTTCCCTAGTGAGATTCAACTAAAAGTGCACAATAGAGGGAGTCGAGGTGCTCCTCTGACATTTACAATATACAATTTTGCAGCTAGAGTAAGAAATGGGCAGAACTCTTTCTGTTTCTGGATTGCTGGAATTTAAGGTATAGAGTAGTCTCCGGGGATGGGAGATGAGTTCTGCCCTGGAATTCAACTCTGTTTAATTGTCGGTGATGGCTGAGAGCAGAGCTGTGATGATTCCTAGGCTGTTCAGGCCTCGGCGGGAAGGTGGTGTGAGGTCAGTCAGCGTCGGGCAGGGAGTGCTGGGTCACAGCAAGCGTGCCACCTGCTTCCCAGCCCTGGCAGAGTGCTTAGGAAACTCATGAGCTTTTGAGCTTGACAACCTGTGGTCGGATTCTGGCTTAGCTACCTACCAGGTTAATGATCTTGAAATTGAAAGGACAAGGCCATGGAAGGGTCATACAATAATCTTCAGGACCTCATCATGTTAAGTTACTAACATCTGCTCTGACCAAGAGGAAATTTTCCCAGTCCTCACTAGCCTATGCACACAAACATGGTCGCCCGCATAGTAATAACTCACATTCGATTACTTTGCTGCAGGATCACTTATCCTTTGGAAATTCTATGTATGTGTGTCTCTGTGTGTGTGTGTGTGTGTGTGTGTGTGTGTGTGTGTGGAGAGAGTGGAGAGAGAGAGAGAGAGAGAGAGGGAGGGAGAGACAGGGTCTTGCTCTGTCACCCAGGCTGGAGCGCAGTGGTGCGATTATAACTCACTGCAGCCTTGAACTCCTGGGCTCAAGCGATCCTCCTGCCTCAGCTCCCTGAGAAGCTGGGATTACAGGCGCATGTCACCACAACTAATTTTTTGTATTTTTTGTAGAGGCAGGGGTCTCGCTCTGTTGCCCAGGCTGGTCTCAAACTCCTGGCCTCAAGTGATCCTCCTGCCTCAGCCTCCCAAAGTGCTGGGATTACAGGTGCGAGCTGCTGCACCTGGCATGGAAATTCTTCATTTCTCAAGTCTTTCTATAGATGTCTACAGGGTTGCTGTCATAGGCCCATAAGCAAGTTTACCTTTGTAAGCACCACTGGCCTACCAGGCTTAAAGGGTCCTTCTGCTCCCGGAACCATCCCATTTCCCTTCAATATTCCCTGGGGCAGAACAGTCCTTGCCAGTTCCATTGATAGTCTTGCAGGTGCAATGGGACCACCGCTCCTCCATCAGGAGTCACTTCTGGTCCCAGGGACTCTCTCAGTGCCAAGCCGTGCTGGGATGTGTGGTGAAGCAGATGTGTTATGGAGAATTCTAAGCATGACTCACAGTGGCCTCTGCCTCTTTTTTGTGTGGGTGGAATCTGTAAAGACGATGACCTATCACTCCTGTGATTATGTTACCTTATTTGGCAAAAGAAAGAAGATCCAGGTGGATCTACCTAAACTTAAGGAGTCCTTTAAATCAGAGTTTCTTCAGCTTGTGACAGAGGGAGAAATCAGGGAGATTCAAAGCACAACAAGGATTTCAGGTGCTTTTGCTGGCTGGAAGATGGGGGGGCAGTGTGGGGAGAATGCAGGTGCCTTCTAGAAGCTGAAAGTGGCTCCCAGATGACAGCCAGAAATAAAATGGGAACCTCAGTCCTGCGACTGCAGGGAACTGAATTCTGCCAACAACCCGAATGAGCGTGGAAGCAGATTTTTCTGGAGAGCCTCCAGATAAGAGTCCAGCCCAACTGACACCATGACTTCGGCCCTGTGAGACCCTAAGCAGAGACCACAGCCAAGCCTTCCTGGATGTCTGACCTACAGAACTGTGAGATAATGAACGGATGTTGCTTGGTCTTGTGTTACACAGGATAGAAAACTGATGCATGGTGAAAGGGGAAGAACAACTGTCTCCCCTGTCTGACAGCCCCAGAGCAGTGGTGTTTCTGCACCCACATTTTACAGTTCAGGCAATGGATCTTTATGATTTTATTGACAACCTCACTGTTTTCCAAAGCTCAGATGTGTGTCCAGTGGGTATTGGGCCTAAAGACAGTCATTGCTCAGGCTTCAGAACTACCCTTCTCAGCTGCTGGTTAAAACTCTTGTGGACCTTATTTCTTTCTGATGAGGTCTTGTGAGAGGCTTTTGAATTTCACCTTGAAGAGAGGTATGAAATTATTTCCATTCGTTCATTCATCATTTATTCATTAAACAATGGTTGCCCATCACATGCCAAACTTCAGAAGGAATGCATCAAAGTCCCATCTCTCACATTTTCATAAGGGGTAAAGGGACAAACAGATACGTGTCTGTGTTAGGTGATGCAAAGTGCCATGAAGAAAAACAGAGCAGGGTAAGGGGATCAAGAGCAACCCAGGAATAGAGGAAGTATTTTGTATCAACTGGTCTGACGGGGCCGTTTGAGCAGTTGAAGAGTGAGCCATGTAAATGTGGGGGTAGAGCAAGGGGGCAAGGGCATTGCAGGCAGAGGGGATTCAAGCATAAGGGTGCAGAGGTCAGAGAGTGCTTGGCCTGTCTGAAGACTGACATTGCTGGAGAGAATGAACACGGAGGAGAAAGGAGCAAATGAGGTCAGCAAAGTATCAGGGCTAGATCATGTCGGGCGCTATAGGCCACTGAAGAGCTTTGAATTTGACCCTTAGTGAGATGGACAACACTGGAGGGAGTCAAACACAAGAGTTTCATGACCTGACCTGCATTTCTGTGGTGGGGAACCAGAGGGGAGGGTGGTCATTAGTGGGCCAGTGTAGTTGTCCTGAGCGCTGATCGTGTGTGATCCTGGCTTGCTGAAGAGGTAGTGATGGGGATAATGAGAGGCTATTTGATTCTGGAGATATTAGAAGGGGGTGTTGACAGATTCGTGCATGGCTTAGATATGGTACATGAAGGAAAGAGAAGCGTCAAGAACCATACACACCTCTGTCTGAACTCCAGCAGTGGACGTGGCTGGAGTTCTTTCTCAGGAGATATCTCAGGTTTCCAGTGGTGTTCTACCAGTTCTCCAGAAGCCACCAAACATTTCTGAAGCCCAGCGGTGCTATCCAGGCTTAACCTGAGATTGCTGCTTTGATGAATAAAATTCTGGACACAGCCAAGTTTCTGTTGAGAGGCAAGAACCCAGGTGAGGCAGACTCTTTCCAGCAATAAAGATCCCTGACTCAGCAGTCAGTCTGTTTCCTTGTTCACCACGAAAGGCAAGGAAGAAGCATCACGCTGGTCACCCAGGCCCTAATTCCAACACACTTATGCATTTTTACCCAGTTCATCTGAGTATGATGTTGAAGACTGAGTGTGAGTCTGAAGCCTAGAACCAAGTCCTAAGAGATCAAGAGTCCCATGTGAAGAACTGGTCCGGACAGTATTGTAACCACAGAACCAGTTCAATCTGGTTCAACTTTGTTTGTAACAAGATTTAACAAAACGATGAGTTATTTTTCAGTTGCCACAAATCCCCAGGTCGCAAGTCAGGTAACCTGAGCATTCCCAGATGAAACAAGCGTGCCAGGTTCGTGACCCCAGAGCTGGCCAGGACAAAAAGTCAACCACAGGTGGAAACTAAGTCTTGGATCAAGGAATGAGGAGCAAATTAAGAAGTGAGGGGCGCCCTGTTTCATTGCAGTGTAGACTTAAAATCCCAGGACCCAGCACTGCCTCTTCGTGTGACCCAATCAGATCATGCCTTGTTGCATTTTCCTCTCTCTCATTATTACCCTCTGTCTATAGAACCTGCCCCCGACCCCAGCTCAGGGAGACAGATTTGAGCATTGCCTCCTGTCTCCTTGCCAATCAACTCACAATAAGTCTTTTTCTTTTCTCCAAAGCCCATACCATAGTATCAGCTTCTATGCACATCAGGCAGAGAGCCCATTGCTCAATCCCAGTACTTCATGGGTTCTCTGGCGTTTCAACCCAGTCATTGCCTTTGTATATGATCAGAGAACAAATCCTGGAATTCTTCTGGCATGAAAATCCCATATGGTCTCTGAATGTAGAGTGTCATTTTATAAATAAAAAGAGAGTCTGAATAAAAGAAACCCTTTATACGGCTATAAATAGCTGGTCTGGACAAGATGGTGCAGAGCCGTTTCTCCTGACTCCTCCCTGCTAAGCACACTGTAAAACCTGGAAATGGTGCAGTCGGCAACAAAGGAAAGCAAAGGATGGTAAGAAGGTGAGCTGGCGTGGGACCCCAGAGCTTGAGGAACAACATAAAAGGACAGTGGCAGGGCATCTTGTATCCCCCCACCCAACAGAGGAAGGCCACGCAGACCTGGAATCCCCAACCCCCAACAGAAGGCTGCCAAGGTTATTCCTCCAGGATCAGACCAGAGACCCTCTGTCAACAAAGGCTGATCAATCAGAGGTCCCCGAGAAATGGCCAAGGAGGTGCTCCCCTTTCCCACAG
This sequence comes from Propithecus coquereli, assembly GCF_000956105.1. Taxonomy (NCBI): domain Eukaryota; kingdom Metazoa; phylum Chordata; class Mammalia; order Primates; family Indriidae; genus Propithecus; species Propithecus coquereli. The sequence continues at coordinate 4,986,029 of NW_012134969.1, read as the reverse complement.
CCCTCACTCTCCTTTACCACCAAGAGAATCTAAGTCAGGCCCAGGGGCCAGCAGAAGCCAGTTACAGCAGGTGGCCCGTCCTAAACCTCCTGGTCCACACAGTTCCAAGACTCTCCTCCCCAACCCAGAGACACTGGGTTGAGGGGCAGGTGGAAGGAAGTGAGTCCCAGCAACCAAGCTGACCCAAATAACACCACGAAGGCTCATAAAATTAAAAAGCTAAAACAGGCCGGGCGCGGTGGCTCACGCCTGTAATCCTAGCACTCTGGGAGGCTGAGGCGGGCGGATTGTTTGAGCTCAGGAGTTCGAGACCAGCCTGAGCAAGAGTGAGACCCCGTCTCTACTAAAAATAGAAAGAAATTAGTTGGACAACTAAAAATATATAGAAAAAATTAGCCGGGCATGGTGGCGCATGCCTGTAGTCCCAGCTACTCGGGAGGCTGAGGCAGGAGGATCGCTTGAGCCCAGGAGTTTGAGGTTGCTGTGAGCTAGGCTAACGCCACGGCACTCACTCTAGCCAGGGCAACAGAGTGAGACTCTGTCTCAAAAAAAAAAAAAAAAAGCTAAAACAAACTTTAGCTCATAAATGATTCTGATATTTTTGCAGCTAAGGATTAATAGGATAAGCCAGCATGTATGGCAGAGTTGAGCTGTAGGGCCAATGAAACATTCTCTGTAAAAGGATTTGTCTAGAAATAGAGATGTCCAGGTAGGGTTGCTAGCCGTGAAAGCCCTTAACCTTGGCTTTATATTTTAAACACAGGCAGATTGAGGTTAAATTGAAATACACAATTTTATTGGTATACAGGAAGCAAGAAAGAGACATTGGTCTGTATAAAGCTCTAAAATAAAATTTGATTTCCAGCTAAGGTGCTTTGGGGGAATACATATATAAAAAAAGCTTTAAAATAAAATTGAAATGTGCTTTTGAGCAAGAGTTCAGGGTAGTAAGACCCCCTAGCAATATCAAGAAGGCCTTACTCTTTAAAGCCAAAGTTTAACTATGAAAACAGATCATTTTACTGAATTAGAGCAGAATTCAGGGTCCTACAGATATCAGGAAAAGTGTTACCAAAGATGAACAATGAAAGACATTGAATAGTTCCCAAGCCACCTGTATCCGAAGCAATAAATAAAATGAGGTTGACGGTTATCAGAAACCAAGCTGGGAAAGAAAGTGGAGTGTTGGGGTGGGGTGGGGAGAAAATTAGTTCAACATTTCAAAGAAAACAGAGGTCCTTTATGAGAAACAAGTTAAAGATTAATTTAAGAATGTGAAATAAAACATCCCAGATGGAGATGCTGTGTAATCAGTCAAGTAATCAAACTGCCCTACCTCACCCTCCCTCTTTGAAGATAAGACCCCTCCATAAATGCCCTGCTCTGTAAAGAACAGTGGACTAAGTTGCTTCTTAATAAAGCCAATTAGAAATTTCAGGAAGACAATTCGCCTAATACCACCTAGATATTTTTAAAACAAAAATTCTAGTTATTAAAATATGGTTAGATATATTCCTTTCACAATGAAAAAGACTTTAAAAAATCTACTGTACTTGCGTAGATAAAGAAGTGTTGTACCTATCAATAAGAATCTGAAGCCCACCAAGTCTGAAAGGGCTGAAACCTCTGTCAACTATCGAAAAGATAACTAGAGTGATGGACCCCACTGTTCCTGGAAACACCATGAAGATGCTATCATCTCTCCAGCAACCTCCTATTTGTTTTCCTGCAAGTGTCTTTGTCTTAGCTTCTTAGTGAGAAATATAGGAAATAAAACTTTAAAAACGTAAGGAATCTCTAGCTTGCTAAAGACTTGATGTTAAAAGAATGATTTATATAATCCACTGGATTAAAAATGAGGTTAGGATTACTTTTTTGTGACTTTTTCTTGATTATAAAATTATTACATACTCAATATAATCAAAATAAAAAAAAAATAACCCTAATCTCACCATCCAGTGTTAAGTACATTAAAAATTGTTTTGTATCCTTCTGGCATTTTCTTTGAAGATATAACGTTTTTTAAAAATTGGAATCATGCTAAATAAAAAGTATAATATTGTTTCGCCTTTATTTATATATTTTATTCTTCTATATTAATACTTCGCAAAATATGATTTTGAATTACCACATATTATTCTATTTTATAGATGTACCATAATTTTATCATTCTTATCATTGAGTATTTAATTTACAACAAATTTTCTCTATTAAAAGTTGTGCAGTGTCTTAAAATTCAGAGGTAAAGTACAGAATATCCTTACATATAAATATATTAATATTTTTTGCATCTTTAATAACATCTTTCTGATTTGTTCACAGAATTAGAATAGCTGGGTCAAAGGGTAAAATTTGTTTAAGGCCATGAGCTAACTGACACACTATATGTTAGAGAGGTGTACTAAATTCCATTCTAATCAGCTATGTGTAACAATGCTTGTTACATTATATCCTTGAAAGAACTGATTCTTAACAAATTTGTGGGAGACTTCTGCTTCCAGCCCTGGGAGACGAGATTGTTTCAGAAAGCCTTCTGGCTGTGAATAACTAGAGAAGTGAGATAAAATATATTAAAAAGAAATATTTTGATAGCGGTAACGTGATATCTCATTGTAGTTTTAATTTGCATTTCCCTGATAATTAGTGATGTTCAACATTTTTTTTCATATGTTTGTTGGCCATTTGTCTATTTTCTTTCAAAAACTTCTGTTCCTGTCATTTGGCCATTTTTTGATGGGGCTGTTTGTTTTTTCCTTGCTGATTTGTTTGAGTTCTTTGTAGATTCTGGATATCAGTCCTTTGTCAGATATATAGTTTGTGAATACTTTCTCCCATTCTGTAGGTTATCTATTCACTCTGTTGATTATTTCCTTTGCTGTACAGAAGCTTTTTAATTTAATTAAGTCCCATTTGTTTATTTTTGTTGTTGCTATATTTGCCTTGTGGGTCTTAGTCATAAATTCTTTGCCTAGGCTGATGTTTAAAAGAGTTTTTCCTACATTTTCTTTTAGAATTTTTATGGCTTCATGCCTTACATTTAAGTCTTTACTCCATCTTAAATTAATTTTTTTATATTGTGAGAGATAGGGATCCAGTTTCTTTCTTCTGCATGTGGCTATCCAGTTTTCCCACCACCATTTATTGAATAGGGCTTCCTTTCCTCAGTGTATGTTGTTGTCTGCTTTGTTGAAAATCAGTTAGTTGTAGGTAGATGGTCTTATTTTCAGGTTCTTTATTCTATTCCATTGGTCTGTGTCTGTATTTTTATCATGCTGTTTTGGTTATTATAGCCTTGTAGTATAATTTGAAGTCAGGTAATGTGATGCCTCCATATTTGTCCTTTTTACTTAAGATTGCTTTAGCTATTTGGGTTCTTTTTTGGTTCCAAATAAAGCTTAGGATTACCACCTTACCCCTGTCAGAATGGCCATTATTGAAAAGTCAAAAAATAATAGATGCTGGCATGGATGCAGAGAGAAAGGAATGCTTATACACTGTTGGTGGGACTGCAAATTAGTACAACCTTTATTAAAAACAGTACGAAGGTTCCTCAAAGAAATAAATGTAAGGCTACCATTCAATCCAGCAATCCCACTGCTGGGTATACACCCAAAGGAAGGGACATTATTTAATCAAGAAGACACCGGCACTCAAATGTTTATTACAGCACAATTCACAATTGCAAAGATGTGGAATCAACTGAAGTGCCCTTCAATTCACTAGTGAATAAAGAAAATGTGGTATATATGTACTATGTACATAAAAATGAATGAAATAATGTCATTTGCAGCAACATGGAGTGAACTGGAGACAATTACCCTAAGTGAAGTATCTCAGGAATAGAAAATCAAACACCATATGTTCTCAGTAATAAGCAGGAGCTAATAAATGTGTACACACAGGCACAAAGAGATACTAAGGACATGAGAAACCAAGAAGGGAGGAGGGCTAGAGGGTGGTTGTGGAATAAAAACTTACCTATTGGGTACAATGAACACTGTTCTAGTGATGGGCACACCAAAAGCCCTGACTTAAGC
>NW_012134969.1:4980429-4981292 GCF_000956105.1 Propithecus coquereli | reverse complement strand
TCTGAAAGAAGCCAGCCACAAAAGATCACATACTGTGTGATTTTATTTATATAACATGTCAAGAACAAGAAAATCTATAGAGACAGAAAGTAGCCTAATGGTTGCCCAGGAGTGAGCATGATGGGAGGTTAAGAGGTGATGGCTAAGGGGTGCAGGGTTGCACGGTTTATTTTGGGGAGTAATAAAAATGTTCTAAAAATAATTGCAGTGATGGATATGCAGCTATGTGTATACACTAAAAGCCATTAAATTGTTCACTTTAAATGGGTGAATTGTATGGTATGTGAATTATGTCTCAATAAAACTGTTAAAAAAAAAACCCTCAATGGAAAAGTCTAAAAGCCAAGTAGATACATTTTAAAAGATGTTTAGTAAACCAGAATATAGGTCAGAATAAAATGTATTTGCAGACACAACGGGACGAAAATGTGGAAAATACAGAAAAAAGCTTAAGAGTTACATGAGATGGTGAAAACTCTAGTAGACCTACAATTGGAGTTCCAGGGAAAGAAAACAGAACAAAAGTAACAACTGAAGAAATAATGATGGTGAATGTTCCAAAACAGACAAAAGATATCATCTGACACATTCGAGAAGCTCGATTAACCACAAGAAAGATGCTTAGACGGAAACCACACCTAGAAAAACACCACACTTAAAATTTTGAAACTAAAATCAAAGGAGAAATTATAAAGACAAGACATTTTTTTGGCTGGGCGCGGTGGCTCACGCCTGTAATCCTAGCTCTCTGGGAAGCTGAGGCGGGCTGATTGTTTGAGCTCAGGAGTTCGAGACCAGTCTGAGCAAGAGCGAGACCCTGTCTCTACCAAAAATAGAAAGAAATTAATTGGACAGCTAAAAAT
>NW_012134969.1:4978615-4979054 GCF_000956105.1 Propithecus coquereli | reverse complement strand
ATTTATTTAATTTATTTTGCTGATTTGAGTTCTTTGTAGATTATAGATATTAGTCTTTTGTCAGACGTGCAGTTTGCAAATATTTTCTCCCATTCTGTAGGTTGTCTATTTATTCTGCTGATTATTTCCTTTGCTGTGCAGAAACTTTTTAGTTTAACTAAGTCACATTTATTAATTTTTGTTTTTGTTGTATTTGCTTTTGATGTCTTAGTCATAAATTATTTGCCTAGGTCAATGTCCAGAAGAGTTTTTCCTAGATTTATTCTAGAATTTTTATGGTTTCAAGTCTTACATTTAAGTCTTTAATCCATCTTGAGTTCATGTTTGTATATGGTAAGAAACAGGGATCCAATTTCATTCTTCTGCATGTGGCTGCCCAATTTTCCCAACACCATTTGTTGAACAGGATATCCTTTCTCCAGTTTATGTTTTTGTCTGC
>NW_012134969.1:4974629-4974946 GCF_000956105.1 Propithecus coquereli | reverse complement strand
TCCCAAATCAATAACCTAGCCTTTTTCCTTAAGAAACAAGACAAAGAAAAGCAAATTAAACCCAAAGCAAACAAGAGGAAGGAAATAATAGACTACAGTGTAAATAAATAAAATTAAACTATTCAATGGGGAAAGAATAGTCTTTTCAACAAATGGTGAACTGGATATACACATGCAAAAAGATGAATTTGGACCTGTACCTCCCACCATATTTTTACTCAAAATATATTTACTCAAACATAAATTTACTCAAAATGGATCATATACCTAAATGATAGGCAATGAAGAAAACAGGTTAAATCTTCGTGGCCTTACAT
>NW_012134969.1:4974270-4974579 GCF_000956105.1 Propithecus coquereli | reverse complement strand
AGATAGTAATTCCAATCCATATGGATAAATAAAGAGTTCTGGTAAAGGTAACCTCAGAGATAAATAAAATGCATAATGTATATTTTGATTGCAATCTCTTTTTACTCTATGTGATTCAAAAACAATTTCCTGAAGCAAAATTTATGAATCTGTGTTGCTGGAGACACAATGTATAAAAGTGTAATTTATGTAACAGTAGTAGTTATAGAAGAGGGTGGGGAGAGAATGGACCTATATAGGAGCAAAGGTTTTGTATACTACTGGAACTAAGATGGCATTAATTCAAGCTAGATTGCTATAAATTAAGAT
>NW_012134969.1:4972584-4973236 GCF_000956105.1 Propithecus coquereli | reverse complement strand
TAAACTCAAAGCATTTTTTTTTCTGAGACAAGATCTCACTCTGTTGCCTGTGCTAGAATGCGGTGGCGTCATCATAGCTCACTGCAACCTCAAACACCTGGGCTCAAGCGATACTTCTGCCTCAGCCTCCTGAGTAGCTGGGACGACAGGCATGCACCACAATGCCTGGATAATTTTTAAATTTTCCAGATAGAGATAGAGTGTCACTGTGTTGCTTAGGCTGGTCTCGAACTCCTGGCCTCAAGCGATCCTCCTGCCTCGGCTTCCCAAAATGCTGGGATTACAGGCATGAGCCACCGTGCCAGAGCCAAAGCATTTTCAATATGACTTTCGCTTTTCCTTATTCCAAGATGAGATCATCACAATTATCACAGCCATGTTATGAGATATGACAGCACAAAGTACTCTGAGGACTTTTTAAAAATCTCACATCAATCATTTACTAATCTCTGTGATTGTACCAACGTGCATTGTTCCACCAGGCGATCATGAGTGACTTTGTCAAATGCCAAGCCAGCATCCATATGTACTTGTGTGGCATTCTTTTTCTTCTTCTTCTTCTTTTTTTTTTCTTTTTGAGAAAAAAGATTTATTCATACTGTCAAAAGTGAAAACTAAATGTGTTCTTTGTTTGCAACTCCCCCAAGCAAAA
>NW_012134969.1:4925788-4972534 GCF_000956105.1 Propithecus coquereli | reverse complement strand
GAAGTACTGATACATTCTACAAAGTGGATGAATCTTGAAAACATGTTCACTAATAAAAGCCAGACACATAATGCCACATAGTACGATTCCATTTATTTAAATTGAAGCAATTAGAGAGCACAGTACTGGTTCAAGCACTGAAAAATAGAATGGGACTACCATAGTTTCAGACTCTGTATTTCTATTAATGTAGCTGAAGATTATATTGTATAACTGCAGCATGTTAACACATATTGAACTTACTGTTATTTTAAATCTTGAAGTCATTTTTTATATATTATCCATTCTAAACTTACAAGATTAGCTTTTTGCGTATAAGTATAGGAGTTTCCATTTTGCCTTATGGTCCATTATTCAAAAATTTCTAGTTATTTTTAGATTTCTATGTTATTATCAAACACATGAGGTATTCCTTCCTGTTTGCTATCAGTTTCTTGTTTGATCAGCATACTACCAGTGTTCTCATCCATGTCATTAACAGGCAGACAGCAGAGCCTTGTCATATACCATTATACCCTTTTCTCCAGGTAAGTAGCCACAATTTATTGATTAGTGCCCTTTCAAAGTTCTTGTACATAAACTAGGCTATGCTGTTGTAACAAATAAACCCTGAAATTTTAGTGACTTAGTACAACAGAAGTTTAATTCTCATGTATGTATCAGTCCAGTGTGGGTTGTGTGACTCTTCTGGTCAGTTTTCCTATAAGTGGTATCCAGGGAACCAGGTTGTTCCCACAGAGTGGCTCCACCTTGCATGAGGATGGGGAACAGAGAAAGTGAGCTAAGAATCTCACGGGAGATTTTAGGGGCCAGATCTGAAAGTGGCATATATCACTTCAGCCCACATCCTATAGGCCGTACCAGTTATATGGCCCCAAACTGAGTACTGGGAAATGTAGTCTTCCTATGTGCCCAGGAATAGGAAACAGCATCAATGAGCATGTAGCTCTACAATAACAGTTCAATCTTCCAAAGTTGGCAATGGCAGGAGACTACACTCCACAAGTGGGAAGGGGTGGACAAAATTTAAAGACTTATTCTTTTTCCCTGAAGATTTACCTTCCTTTGGAGTTCTTTCATTTACATCACTGCCATCACCACTCAGACATTAGAGGCTGCTGCAGCCCTTTAAATGCACCCAAAACTTTCTACCAATCTAACAATGTGGAAAAGATGCTGCTCACCAGTGGAGTTAGGTGAAAGAGGCCAGCTTGTTTCTTGCACAGCCCAAAGATATCTGGTGATAACTCCAGCTTCTCTAATATGAGCTCATGTCAGCCCTCTCTTGCAGGTGGTCCTCCATCTGTTCCAAGCAGAACCATTCTTGGATATTTTGCCCCCAAATAACTATGAGAGTTTTTCCCTGATAAATCACTTCTTCCCCAGAAAATTGATACCTGGGAAGCCTTTCCTTTTCAGGGGAGACCCCAGCCCCAGCTCTAACCCCAGAACAAGTGTAGACTTTCATGCAATTAGTAAGACTTTCACAACAGAGTACCATGTGTTCCACCTAGAGGGTAGGTGGGATAATTCTAGGATAATTCTTTGTTGTATGAACTGTCCTAACAACTAATATGCACTAAACTACCTGAAACCATTATGACTAACAAAAATTACACCACAATTTTCCAAATATCCCCTGAGATCCACAGTTGAGAATCACTGGAGTGTATATGTAAACTCATCCAAACTCAACCCATCAAAGACATGGATAATTTAGCATTCAACACCATGCATTTTAAAAAGGAAATGAGACTAGTTATTGGGTTTCACGTACAAAGAGGGAAACACCACCACCGAATGCCCTTTCTCCTGTTTCTCTCCTCTGCTTTCAAGGCCGAATAGATTTGACTGGCAACAGATGTGCTGTAAGTGAACACTCTTGGAGCGTGACTTAATGTTTCTGGACTCCCATTTTTAGTTGCTTGCTCTCTAGGAGAAATAATAAGAGTCAAGGCATGGCACCATCTGAACAAGCAGTGCCTCCAAACCGAGCCTTCTCACAGAACCCCCCTCCCTGTCTCTCTTTCCCAGGCCTACTTCTTGCTGGCCTGTATCCCCAAGGCCCTTACTTCAGACACTGGCCCATCTTCATAAGACCTTTTTGAAAAACAGGACTTCAAAATTATTATTAAATTAGTTGATTTAGTGATTGGTAATATCTAGTAATTAATTTAACATTTAGGAATTAAAACATCCTCATAGCCAGGGTGTGGTAACCTGGACAAACAGACCTCTGATTCATAAATTTATAAAAATTTTTCTAAACTCAAAGCATTTTTTTTTCTGAGACAAGATCTCACTCTGTTGCCTGTGCTAGATTGCAGTGGCATCATCATAGCTCACTGCAATCTCAAACACCTGGGCTCAAGCAATATTTCTGTCTTAGCCTCCTGAGTAACTGGGACTACAGGCACGCGCCACAATGCCTGGCTAATTTTTAAATTTTTTGTAGAGACAGAGTGTCACTGTGTTGCTCAGGCTGGTCTCGAACTCCTGGCCTCAAGCGATCCTCCTGCCTCAGCTTCCCAAAATGCTGGGATTACAGGCATGAGCCACCGTGCCAGAGCCAAAGCATTTTCAATATGACTTTTGCTTTTCCTTATTCCAAGATGAGATCATCACAATTATCATAGCAATGTTATGAGATATGACAGCACAAAGTACTCTGAGGACTTTTTTAAAATCTCACATCAATCATTTACTAATCCCTGTAACTGTACCAATGTGCATTGTTCCACCAGGCGATCATGAGTGACTTTGTCAAATGCCAAGCCAGTATCCATATGTACTTGTGGGGCATTCTTTTTCTTCTTCTTCTTTTTTTTTTCTTTTTGAGAAAAAAGATTTATTCATACTGTCAAAGGTGAAAACTAAATGTGTTCTTTGTTTGCAACTCCCCCAAGCAAAATATCTATAGAATTTGCTTATACTTCTGATTCTTTTCCTACAGATAGCATATTAAAACTTGAACAGTTAATTCTTTTTTTAAAATTTATATTTCGATAGATTTAGGGATACAAGTGGTTTCGATTGCGTGGATGAATTGTATAGTGGTGATATCTGGGTTTTTAGTGTCCCCGTCACCCAAATAGTGTACATTGCCCCTGATAGGTAGTTTTTCTTCCCTCACCTCTCTCCAACCCTCCCCTCTTCTGAGTCTCCGATGTCTGCCATACCCACTCTGTGTGTCCCGTGTACCTGTAGCTTAGCTCCTACTTATAAGTGAGAACATGCGGTATTTGGTTTCCATTCCTGAAATACTTCACTTAGGAAATGGTCTCCAGTTCCATCCAAGTTGCTGCACATGACATTATTTCATTCCTTTTTATGGCTGAGTATTACTCCGTGATGTGTCTATACCACATTTTCTTTATCTGCTCCTCAACTGATGGACACTTAGGTTGATTCTGTATCTTTGTGATTGTCAGCTATGCTGCGAGAAACATACAATTGCAGATGTCTTTTGTATATAGTGATTTATTTTCCTTTGGGTAGATCCCCAGTAGTGGGATTACGGGATTGAATGGGAAATCTACTTTCAGTTCTTCAAAAAAATCTCGATACTGTTTTCCGTGGAGGTTGTACTAATTTACATTCCCAACAGTGTGTAAGTGTTCCCTTTTCACTGCATCCGTGTTATTAACTTTTTCCAAGAACAATCAAAACAAAAGTCATATCACAGAAGCTTAAAACTCTTTCAAATTTAAAAGCACACAGGAAAGAAAGTAATAGGCTCCAACCTGATTTGTCTTTCATATGATCTTGGAAAAGTCTGTCTACTACCTTTTCATCGCTATTATCTCTATGAGAGGCAGCGCGAGGCAGTAGATAAAGGCCTGGGTTTGGAGTCAGGGAACAGACCTGAGCTCTGCATCTTGTGGCTGGCTGACTTTGGGGAAGTCATTTAAATCTCTCCTTATCTCTGAAGTGCTAAGAATAATGCTTTCCTTCTACTTAGGATCCAATTAGGGAAACAAGATTCCCTTCCAGTATTTCCAACCCAGGAAATTTATAATAATGCAAAGGATTGCTTGCTCAGGTGATGGCGGCTCTAAGAGTCAGAAGGGCATGGTGAAGTCAGCCAGAGATTTCAGCAGCACGAAGCCATACTGCCCCTTGGCAGGAGAGAAAAGGGCAGGAGAGAGTTCTGGAATCCAGGCACAGAGGCCTGCCTGGAAGGAGGCGGACCCCAGAGCAGAAGCCGCTACCTCTGCTCCATGGAGAAGATGCCGCCTCCCACTGGCGCTTCCCATTGGCCAAACCCAGCCGGTAAGGGCGGGGGCGTGGCCTGCAGCATCAGGCCTCGGTAATACAGGTAGAGCAGACAGGGAGGGGGAAATCAAGGGCAAAGAAAGTACCTTTATAGGGCTACTGTGAGGATGAATACAATCAGAAAATACATAGGAAAGGCCATTGTAAACTATAGAGCTCTATAAAACATGATCAGATATGACTTACAGGATGCATTTCATTGGAAACCTCAGGGATGTATCTCCCCCTTCCTATGTCCTGTAACGTTTACCTTGACTTTCCGTCCACTTATTACTCTCTTTCTGTCTAGTTCTCTTGATTTTTAAGCACACGTCCTGTCTTTTCTTGCATGACTTTGATCCCTGAGGTTAAGCCCATGTCTGAATCATCTTCGTAAGCCTCACTACACATTTCCTGCCTTAGATATTGAGTAAGTATTGGGAGGAAGAAAAGAAGGAAAGAGGAAAATAAAGAAGGAAGGAAGGAAAGGAAGAAAGGAAAGAAAAAGAATGAAGAAGGTGGAGGGAGGAACGAAATCAGCATATCCTGAAATTCAGCTAACTTACAATATAAATAGTGACTCCCATCTTGGGTGTTAGTGGCATTAGGGCAGAAAATTCCTCATCATAGGGGATTGACAGGAGTATTGAAGGATGTTTAGTGTCCCCGAGCTGCACCCCTTAAGAGCCACCAGTTCCCTCTAGTCATGACAAACACAGCCATCCACATGTCATACTGCCCCTAGGAGGTGTGAGACACACTCTTGGCTGCAGGTGTCCATGCAGCCATCAAGCTTGGCCTCAGGACAAACCCAGGCATCTTTTTTCCCATGCTCCCAACCCGTGACACTTCTCTTTCATCTTTGATTTGATCTGATGCTAAAATTATTCATTATCATGTCTGTTTAGGGAGCGTGTGACTAAATAAAGTACAAATGATCTAAATAGTTATTACCTACCTACAATGCAAGAGACATAGAATGATCCAAAGCAAATTAGTGGAGGGGAATATTGTCATAGGGGACAATCAGTTCAGAAAGGAACTAATTCTCTTGTCCTGTTGGGACAGGGCTATTCATCTACTCAGTCAGCAAACCTATTGTTGAGTTACCCTATGCCAGGCATTGTGTTAGGTGCCGGGTACATGGATGCAGATAGGACACAGTCCCTGTCTTCATGGAGTTTGTGATCTAATGATGGAGACTGAGAAGTGATCAGATTGATGGGGTTTAGGACACACCACCCCATAATATTTTAAGCTGAAGGAATCTGAGAAAACTGCAGAAGCAGGAAGGTCACTGTCATCTTGCCCCACCGTTCTTCCCTAAAGCAGGTCATAAAACCTAGGAAGGATTTCCTGACATTCCTCTGAAGCAGGCCATACGGCCCTGAAGTCAGAGGTGCCCTCCCCATACCTGGACGAAAGGAATATCCTTCTCTCTGAAGACAAAGGGGCACAGAGACGAATCTGAACAAGCAGGCCTGGCTCATCTCTCCCAGTTTATTACCACTAGAGCATACTCTTTGCCCTAACATATTTCTCCACCATTCTCCACTCTTCATTGAACCTACTATAAAAAAACACTCAGGTGTAACCATTTCTTTGGGTCTTCATTTCCTTATGAAGTCTCCGTTGTCACATAAAACTTGTATTATATAAATATATATGTTTTTCTCTTATTAATCTGTCTTTTGTAATAGGTGCCTCAGCCATGAACCTAAGATGGAGAGAGGAAAAGGTATCTTTCCTCCTCTGTACAACAATTACAACACAATGTGTTAAAAACTATAAGGGTGGCCAAGAGCCTTAAGGACATACTTGAGTGCGTTCCATTTCAACAGCTATTTGGGGACACTTTGAAAAGGCCTGGGTAATGACTGGTCCAAGCTGTGGACTTCCAGCAACTTCCCATCACAGTCAAGGCAGGGACCCTGGAGGGCAGAGAGGATACTGGTGAGGTGCCTGGGGCAGTGATACCCTAAGTTACAACTGCAGGTTCAATTCAAGCCCTTGAACTGTGGGACCCACAAAGAAGCAGGCACCTGGTGCCAAAGCACAATCCATTGTATGATTTGACAAGACAATCCTTGTTTCTCTTCCCTATGAGGCCAGCTGACACATTAGCCTCTCTGTTGCTTAATGATGCAGCTGTTATTGTTGCTTTCCGAAATGAAGCATCACATGGATATACAGACACGTGTGCAAAAAATATTTATGGCCTCTCCCAATGAAATACATGTCAGGGCAAGCTCTTCCACTGATTGCATTCACTTACAAGTGTCACTCCACCCCCCATTCGCTAAGAAATAAGGGGCCAGGAATGGCCACATGACCCTATAAAGATGTATAAAATGCACACTGTGAATTAGTCCTTAAAAATGAAAGGCTGTGAGCTTGCAAGTACTTAAATCTTTGTTCAAATTTCAGATTTCTCCTGCTTGAAGTGTGGATGCTGACTGTGATTCATCAGGGACTCAATCCTTTTCAGGCTTCAGACATGCTGAGAAATGACCCAATAATCCTCAAGGAAGATGAGCCCATCCGTTCTCTGAATTTTCAGAAACCCAATACGTGTGTCCACTAAGAGAATGAGGCTGTAATATCTTGTCATGGTGGCCTGTTGTGTCAGGGTTTCCAGCCCAGGACTTGGGATCAATAGGCACTGCACCAATGACTTTGTCTGTGGATTGATACGGGGCCTTGTCTCTCTTGGAGCTTTACATGGGCGTCACAAAGCACGGAGCTATGCACGAGTGTGCGTGTGTGTGTGTGTATGTGTGTACTCGTGAGTGCATGTCTTCTGTTATGAAGCCCTTATCCATAAACCCTCCAGGCATAAATGGAAAAGGAAATTTGTTCAAATGAGATAATAAAGAATTTGAAAATGCCTTATAAGCTGTAAAACACATGCTAATGATAGTTGTTAGTTGCCATTTTGTTATTAGTGCCCATTTAAATCTCTGATTGTCACAATTAGTTATCATCATCAACATATATAGAGGGGAATTTTTGTTATTTAAAAGCTGCAACTTGAGTTCCTCCTATGACTAGAACTATCCTTAAGAAAATATAGTACTGGGAATTTTGGGGGCAGAAGGTAAAGCCCTAAGGATTTTACTCTAAGGAGACAGGAATAAGCAAAAGTAGGGAAAAAAGCAACCAGAAAAGAGATGGGGGGAGGGCTAGAGGCTGGAGACTGTGGAGTCAGAGGACTTTTAAGAACTGGATGTCTTCAATTTCAATCTAAATGTGTGATGCTGCATTATAAATCCCCTCCTTGCCCTAAAATTTCAGGAAGACTTCTGCATACCCAACATTAGAGGTCAGAAGGTATTTGGGAGAGGGAAGAAATCACGTTGGCAATGAGCATGAGGTGACAGTGATGAAAAGAATCAGAGAGCAAGAGATGGCAAGACAGTCCCTGGATTTGGTCTCTTGACTGTAGCAGAAATCCAGAGCCAACAGTTTCTAGAAGAAATGTAAACTCATCCAACAGGGTCTTTCCTCCTCATAAGGCAGAGCTAATGGTAACACGGTGTGCTCACCATTGCTCCTAATGCTTTCTTTGCAAGAGTTCATTAAATCATCACCCCAAATTTATATAGGTGTTATTATGCTCATTTTACAGACAAAGAAACAGAGAGGTTGAGTCCCCTGTGTAAGATCACACAGTGAGTAAGAACAGTACCTGGATGTAGGATCTGGGCAGATGGACTTCAGGGCCCATATTTTTGTTCATTGTGCTCTGAAGCCAATGAAAAAAATGTCATTTGAATCTCAAAAATCACAAGGATCCCAGCTGACGTCTGGGTTATAAAAATCTTATGATTAATAGTTTTCAAATTAATGGATTTAGGGCTAAGCTGAGGGGTTTTTTTGTTTGTTAGTTTGGTTTGCTTTTGTTTTTTCTTCTTAGAGAGGGGGTCTCACTATGTTGTCCAAGCTGGCCTTGAACTCCTGGTGTCAAGTGATCCACCTGCCTTGGCCTCCCAAAGTGCTGGGATTATAGGGTTGAGCCACTGGGCCCGGCCCTGAGCTGAGTTCTGATGGTACTGTGAGTCTATTGGTAATCTCAGAATTCAGGTCAGTGTTCACATACAGAAGCCCCAGCAGCCCGTGGAGGTGACAGCCCATTGGGATGGCTCGCACGAAGGGCGTGCATGATTCCTGTCTCTGGGAACCAGACCGGCACTGGCCAGACCTTAGGAGTATGAAACGGGGGCAGAGGAACTGACTATGGTCTAGAAAAGGTGCAAACCAGATCCAGAAAACTCTCAAGGAAGCCAGTCCAAGTTTAACATAACCTCCAAGGTCCAGGTAGTGTCCACACTGGAAATGCTAAACTTACCCTGAGACCCCTATCTCCAGACTTCTTGTTGAGTAAACAAAAACATTTTTATTCTCCTAGCCCCTATAACTTGTAGCCAAACATATTCTTTTGAATTCAGTTGCAGTAAGTAGAGCAGGACCCCTTTTCTTGGCTTGGACTAATGGACTTGAGAAAGCTAAGCAGGCCACCAAGGCTGCATGGGTCTCTAGGAGCCTGGAGTGGTCAGTGGGGGCCTCTGGGTATGCCCCCGAGCACCAGGGAGCAAGTCAAAAATTGTGTCAGCGAGAAGTGATAGAGTCAGGCTGGCAAAGCAGTGGGGCTGAGGAGGGAAGAAGAAAACAGGAAGGGTGGGACAGGAGTGTGAGGAGCAGCCCGGGGCTGCAGAGGAACATGTAGCAGTTTGCATCTGCAGCCTCAGCCCTTTGCACAGGAAGCCCGGGCCAACTGAAAGGGCTCCGGCTGGAAATGGCAATAATGACGACATGGCTGCACGTGGTTCTTCAAGGTACCCTGCCAAGCTCTCTGGTTTAGACCTTTGGGTCCACAATCAGCCATCAGCCACACCTGCTTCCAGAGGAAGTATCTTCTGGAAATGAAAGGAAATTTTCTTAAAATGCTTTCAAGAATCCTGAGATTAGGGAAGTTGGTAAGATAAAATTATAGTGAGATACGAATAGTGTTGTGTACAGACGCGTGGATCAGCAGCTTTACGGAGTCGTGGGTTCAGGGGCACAGGAAGACATGGTGTTCCCTAATATTTCTCCAGCTTCCTCCCTGGTGGCTAAATTTGCTCCATCAATAATGTATCTTCTCTCCAATAGCCTTCTCTAGTACTCTAGCACAGAGTTTTCTGGAACATATCAATTCCCCTGCCCTGGACTTATGCACTCAGCTCACTAGTTCCCCAGAAATAACTGGTGTACCTGGTGGTGGTGGTGAGGTGGATTTGAGAAAATGTTCTCCCTTTTTCCTCTCCTGCCAATATTTCCCATCCTAGAGAACAATCAGAAGCCATCAAATGAGCAATAGAAACTAATATGGATTTAATGAGGTCCTTGGATTGAAAGTACTTTGTTTTAAGGACTCTCTGGGCTCTGGCAGCATAATTTATTCATCACCTGCTACTCTCCAGGAAGGGAAGACAGATGGTTTATTTATTTCCAAGTTGGAGGTTGGAGGTCTAAGATCATAGGCAGGATCCCATGGCAAATACCGCTGTCTGGCTGTGCTCCAAATCTCCCTCCACCTCTGCCCTCCTCCCTTCTAAAGAGTGACAATGCCATAGTCTCATGTTCCCAGCCTCCTTTGCAATTGAAGGTTGCGTAATAAAAGTATACCAGGTATACCAGCAGGCCTCTGGGAAGAATTTCTCCTCCTCAATCACAGGAGGGAGGCACACAAAGAGAACACTTCTTTGTGACCCTCCTTTCTGTCTTTGGACATGGTTACGTGAGGGTAATCACTGAGGCTGTGGCAGCCATCTTGTGACCATGAGGAGAAAGGCAAAGACTGGCTGAGATGACAACCTGGTGCCTTGATGTCATGGAAATGCTAAACTTACCCTGAGACCCCTATCTCCAGGCTTCTTGTGAAGTAAATAAAAACATTTTTACTCTCCTAGCCCCTGTAACTTGTAGCTAAACATATTCTTTTGAATTTAGTTGCAGTAAGTAGAGCAGCACAGATAATAACGTATCTGAAAATACAGAATGGCTGAGTTAAGGCGGCAGGGCAGAGGGCAGTGAGGACTCAACTGTTATAGGCTGGGATGTTGGTAACACTTGGTAGGTGGTGGCAAGACATTTGCTTCAGAGTCTTGCATGCACTGAGATTCCAGTCACATGCATACCGAGGCTGTGTTGTTAAGGAAAATGGCAGGAAACATTTCAGATGTTGAGTTCTATTGGCTGTTTCTTGAAGCTTCTGGCAAGGTCCTACAAGAAAAAGATGAACCTCAGTTCGAGAAGATTTGTCAATAGGAACAGAAGAAAAGGAACTTTTCTGAGATGTTCTCTGTTGGTAGTTTGAGGTCTGAGTTGACTGAGACTTTCATAATTTGGAGACTTTCTGGAGCCAGAAGCAAGGAAGTATAGACATAGCAAGAGATAAGACTGACGAAATTAGAGCCCAAGCCCCCAGACTCCTCTCAGTTCAGTACTCTTTGTCAGGAAAAAAAGAAGTCGGCTTGGTAAAGATCTAATCCAAACGGGGCCTCCCCACCTGACCCTCTTGTCGTGAATTACCCCATAGCAGCCGCCATTAAGACAATACGGAGGACAGAATCATGACGCAGCCAGCAGATGCTTGGCGCTGGCAGCCATGGCCATACCCAATCACATCTCCCTTCGAGAAAGAACTTGCAACGAGACTGATTAGCTGACAGCCTCAGCTTTAGCGCTGAAATCGCACTCCTTCTGAGCAGTCTCTAGTCCATGATGAGTACAGCAGGGGGCCAAGGGCCTGGCTATATCTGCCAGACGTGGGGCTCTTCTAATGAGCTGTCTTTGCTCTGAAGCTCCCTGTTGAGTGAGCAAAGACTTTCATCAGATCTGTGTGATAGTCTGAGGCTTTTCCTGCCAATCCTCCTTTCTCCCCCATTTCTTGTCACACGTGTGATATTTACACCATAGTCTGAAGGTTTTCTTTGTGCATTCCTTCCTCCTTACCCTTATAACTTTCACAATTCTCACCCCCTTAAAAAAAATCTCTTCTGCTCCTAACTCCATCTCAGTATTCTGCTTCCTCAGGGATCCAAACTGACACGGTAGCAGGAATTGACTTGAAGCAAAGGCAGCAGAAAGCCCACTGAGACTTTGAGGCAATTGCATTGCCAGATAAACCCTACGGCTGGCCAAGAACAGGCTATGACAGGTGAACTCTGATTAACTCCAAAGACGGTATCAAGATCCCCAAAACTTGAGCCAAAACGAAATGAGCTGGAAAGGCTTTGATTTCTAAGTACAGAATCTTCTCAAACATCTCAGGTGGGTCGTAGAAGACAACAAATAAGGGACATTTTCCCAAAGAACAATGTCACAGGCTGCCAGATGGGGCTAACCAAGGAATCTAATCCTGTCTCATGCTCATTATTCCAGATCAACAGAACTAGACATGTGCTAAAATACCAGTGGCCATCGTGTCTTTCTTATTATCTCCTCTTCCAAATGCAAGTTTTTATGGACGTTATCCTCTTCCTTCTGCATCATTGTATTCGAAGCAGGTAAATTTTCTTTTAGTGATAAAAGACATCACGTCTAGAGGTTATAGTGTGAAGATGCGAAGGCTGCAACTCACCCAGAGGTGCAGGATCAGGAACTAGCCACAGTAACTGGATGATCCAGTGGAGTTGTTCTCCCTGGGACAATGGGTGACAGTGGCTATGGGGGAGGAAAGGTCTCTAGAGATGATGGGTGATCGACAGGATCAGATTGTGGTGACTGCTTTAGCAGGCCACCCGCAGACATACCCAACGTTCTCTTCCCTCCACAGTAGAAGCTGAAAACAACAACAGATTTTTGTTCTGTCAACCTCCTTTGCTGCCAAGACAGAGGGGAGTTGGCTGGGGAGGCTTCTGGGAAGGTGTTCTTTCTAACAAAAGGAGAGAGGTACACAGGGAGAGTTCTGCTCCCCTGCTTCATTCCTGTGGCTACAGTCCTGCGAGGGTGTGGTATCTGCAACTATGTTAGTTACCTTGCAACCAGGAGAAAGAGAATGGCAGAGATACAAATCCAGGCCCTGACACCCGGAATCACCCATCCCCAGACATCTTGTTGGATAAACAATAAATGTTCTTATGATCTCAGTCATTACTAGTTGGGTTTTTAGTTACTTGTAAGGGAATGTGTGCTAACTGATCTGATCTCAGACGTCTCTGAAAGAAGCATTACAGTGTCTCCAGTTATTTTGTTACCTATGCGCATCTACCCAGAACTTTAAAAAATTAGATATATCTTTATATACATCACATGAAATATTAGAAATTAAATTAATATCACAATATTGTGAAATTTTATTTCCATAAAGTTTTGTAATCACCAGTTAAGAAATACATCACCTGGCTGGGCACAGTGACTTACGCCTGTAATCCGAGCACTTTGGGAGGCCGAGACGGGAGGATTGCTTGAGGCCTGGAGTTCAAGACCAGCCTAAGCAACATAGCAAGACCATGTATCTAGAAAAAAAAATAGAAAAATCGGGTGTGGTGGCACATGCCTGTAGTCCCAGCTACTAGGGAGGCTGAGGCAGGAAGGTTGCTTGAGCCCAGCCCAGGAGTTTGAGGATACAGTGAGCTATGATGATGCCACTGCACTCTAGCCCAAGTAACAGATTGAGACCCTGTCTCAAAGAAATAACAAAAAAAAAAGAAGAAGAAGAAAGAAATCTATCATCTATTCACATTGTCAACCCCCAAGTCTTTGGTTTAGTCTAAAATGCTAGTAAAGTAAAATATCCAGTCCCATGTATTAGATACAATAGAGTGATTGTCTCCAGCTCAGTGAATTCATCCACCCTGAGATTTGGGTGGTGCTTGCTATGGTCACGCTTTCAGCCTCTCTTGAATTGGGAAATGTTCTGTGACCTCACCTGGGGATCGAGGGCGAGTTGGATGGGACATGGGGAAGATCAGGAAAACTTCCCCGAGAAAGAGGAAATTGAAGTGACGAAAGAAGGAGGAGTAGGAGGTAAGCGGGTGAAGGGAGAAGGAAGAACATTCGGTTCACAGGAAGTAGCTGTAGTAGCAGTAGAAGGGAAAGTGTCACATCCGAGGAGATAAAGCCAGGGAGCAGGGCTGAGACCAGAAAGGACAGTGGCGTTTGGGGCAGGGAGAGGCTGGAGAGGTGGGCACGGTCATCTGCAGCCACGTTATGATATTGGTGTTCATCAGAAGAGAGGTGGAAAGCCACTGAAGACTTTTAATTAGAAGGGATTTTTTTAAAAAAAAAAAACTATTTTAAAGTGCTTATTAGTGAATCAAGGCTGAGATGATTTATTTAACTACCTTGGCAAGCTAATAACAGAGTTGGGATCGTGGTGATAAACTCTGCAAACTGTTCTCAGAAGAATTCTCGTCCAGATTTGATGGTCATGAAAAATTCCACAGGTCCCTTTGCTGTTCATCACCACGAACACTTGAGGATCCCTGACAGTGATCTGGCTGCTGATCTGGGCTGGATGAAAGTGTAGTGCTGTGTTTGCATCATGATAAATTTAATATATGCCGGCTCACGGCATCGGCGCTCTATCAGAGGAATGAATGGAAAGTTATTCCAGGCTGAGAAGGTAAAGAGATCAGTTTATGGAAAAGAGAGCCTCCTGATGCACATATTCTGTAAACTACAGATCAAAAGCCAGAAGAGGAGCGCCGACTCTGAATAATGAAATCACACATCCGAAGGTCTGGATGGAGTCAGACATCCTGACGATTTCTTTTTAAGGAAAAATCAAGGCTTTTGCCTGGTGCTGAACGCTTTGAAGATAAGTGCTCTGAAGGTAGAGCAAGATAGCTATCACACTCCTGAGAGATAGGTGAACTTTCAAAATTGGGCTCATTTAAATAGCAAGCCCTAGAGTGCCCCACCTGACAAGGAGGTTCAGAGTGGCTTTTGCTGTGTTCAGGGGACACTTTAATCTCTAATAATTCAGTTGTTCCATGATGTCAGGTGTTTAGGGACTGAGCTGACCTTACCTGAAGACTTTGTGTTGGATGAAAAACCCAAGCCCATATCCTAAGGAAGAAAATTCCAAAGGTGGTAGAATTGTCAGAAAAGCATAGCACCACCAAAATCTCGTCTCAGGCAAGTACATCTTAAGGCTCACTCACTCCCCAACCGATAAGCCTGAGCCCTGCCTTCTCCCCACGCCTGGTTATAAGCTAACTGCTGGTGCTGCAGTCGGGCGACCTACTGTTCCAGTGCGCCTGGCACTGTCCAGTCTTAGCACGGAAAGTCCTGCATCCTGAGCTGCCGTTCCAGTCATTGGCAAGTTGGGATGGTTGGTCACCCAACCGAGTTACCAGTATTCTTCAGTGGGCACAGGCAGTGACCTATTTGTGTCCCACACAGGGTTAGGGTGGCCCTAAGTCCAACATGACTGATGTCCTTATAAGAAGAGGAGAGGACGCACGAGACAGACATGGAGGAAAGAAGGCCACGTGATTACAGAGGCAGAGAGTGGAACGATGCAATTGGAAGCCAATGAATGGCAAGGATTGCCGACAACTACCTGAAGCTAGGAAGAGGCAAGGAAGAGGTCTTCTTCAGAGCTTTCAGAGACCCTGGTCCTGGTAACACCTTGATTTTGGACTTCTAGCCTCCCGAACTGTGAGAAAACAGATTTCTGTTGTTTCACGCCACCCACCTGGTGGCAATTTGTTATGGCAGGAAACCACCACAACCCTCTTCTTAAGTACTTTTACTCAACCCTCATGGTTTCAATTCCATCTACACTCCTGTAACGTGTAATTCTTAAGTGCTGGCCTGGGGCTCTTTCCCGAGTTCTAGACCTATGTTTCCTCCTAAACAGCAGAAACAGGAGATGCAGGCTTCCCGCATGCACTACGTAATACGTCCAACCCTGAGTTTATCTCTCCCACATACCTACTCTCCCCTTACTAATTTTTATCTAGGTTAATGGCCTCATTAAACACCTACCTCCCTAACCTCACATCTTGCTGTTAATTTCTCCTCCTCCTCTACATTTATCTGAACACTAAACCCTCACAATTCTCTCTCAGAAACTTCTCTCTGTAGAGCGTTGGGTGAGGTAGTGGGTGCATCCAATTCAGGTCATCTCAGAGACGTGTCCGAACTTGTCTGGCGGCCTGGGGCAGGTAGAGAGGTCCAGCCAGGAGCCAGTATGGGTAAGAGATGCGCACGAATTTGCGAGGGGATAGCCTACTTTTTCCTGGCTCACCAGCTGATGATTACACAACAAGGTCATATTTCCCTTTTATACTCCAAATTGTTGTGGCAGGAGACCTCATCCCGCTTGCCTGCAGGAAACGCGTCTTCCTCAAAGTGTCCTTGTGCTATTTCCTGAAGTCCCTAGAGGGACGTCTCATCTACATTCACAAATCAAACTGGCACCTGCTGGCGGGAGAAAGCGCATTAGTCAGGGCCCTTTTGGCCGTGTGTGTCGGAGCCCATCACACGCTAGCTATGAAAGGCAGGAGAAGAGCTGGCTTCCGTTGGCAAGAAAGATGCTGAAGCTTGTCCTGTAATTGAAGTAGCAGTGGAGGGCACACGGCCTCAGGACCGTGCTAGTGCTCAGCGCCTCGACCAGGCCTCTTCTCTCTCCTCCTGTCTCTCATTTCTGCTCGTCTTTGCTCTTTGTGATGTTCCGGCTTCATTTTCTCTTCTGTCCACATGGCACACGACATGGCTGCCAGCAGCCCTTGCTCAGCAAACCCAGTGGAAAATGCCCTTCTCCCCCGACATCTCTGAATCGATCCCAGGGACAGACTCTGAATAACTCCGTGTGGGTCTCATGCCCATCCCTGGGCTGGTGGCCGTGTCCGGGGAAAGTGCACTGTGATTAGCGAGGCCTGGGTCAGGGGCCCCACTCTGCAGCTGGAGACAGAGCCTGTCACTAGGAGAGAGAGTGGGAAGGCAAAATCAATAGCCACACACACCACCACACACGCCTCTTCCTTTGTCTTCCCTTCCTGCTCTGGCTCCCGCATGTCCACGTCCACTGCCTCCAAAGCCACATGGCAAAGCCTCATCACTGCCATCGTGATGCCCAGAGCACAAGTAGCACTGTGTGAGCCCAAGCGGCAAAGCGCATCACAGACAAGAGCAGAAGGATGTTCTTTTATGTCAAAGCTCCTCATCCGATACCCAAGGACCCCCTAGTGAAACCAGCAGTTGTATCTAGAAAAGGAGGCGGGACAAGGCAAGACAAGGTAATGACAATGTCCAGGGTGTGGATCTAAGTGAGGAGGAGGTGGAGGTTATTAGAATCAAGAAGGTCAAGGACCAAGGACCAAGGTTGGCCTTCTGGTCAGCAGTCCAGTAAGGACCAAATGGGGGAGAAAGTTGAGAAATCAGAGTTCAGATCAGCAGGTGGAGTCTTATTGACCCGGGAATTCTTCTAAAGGGTTGAGAGGTGTGTATGTGTGTGTGTGTGTGTGTGTCCCCTTGCAGAGCAGAATAACCCACATCAATAAGCCAGTTGGCTCTAGACAGATTCAAATTCTGTGAGTCTGAATTCTTCAAACTCTGTGAATCCCTGAGTCTGTCTGTCTTCAAATGATCAGGTCATGGAGGTGGCGCTGGAGTCCCATTGCAAGTGTTTACCTTCCACTTCCAGGCCCAGCTGCCACTTCTCAGCAACGACAGGGCAGCACAGTGCCCCATTTGGAGCAGAGCCAACAGAGAGCCCTTCGGCCTGGGTTGTTTGTCATCGGATGTGAAGCTGGCAGTTCTGCCGCAGCCCCTTCTGGTCCAACACAGGCCAAGGCTGACCGTAGCAAGTCAATGGAGCCACAGTTGGCAGCCAAGGCTAATTTAAAGGGACCAATTGTACTTATTCTCACTTGCAGTATGAAACACAAATGATTGTACTTACCGAGGGAAGCTTGGGGAATAGAAGTTTGTGGCTTGACAGAGTGTAATTAACACATCATCCACACAAAGCCCAAAGACGGACTCCGCGGCAACACTGTGATTACTCCCAGGGAACACACTGTAATTGCATCATCCCATCCAAATGCATTGGGACAGGCGTTTATGTATCTGGATGAAAGTCAAGGCAGATTAAGAAGTGCTCGTGCCAGAGGCGGCTTCCCTGACCAGCGTGAGGAGGCAAGAGGTGAGAGAAAACTAGCAAGGCTGCTTCAGTAAATAATTCCACAGCTACACAATGGGATGTGATGCGTAACTAGGTATTATATTGCGGAAGAACGTAGAGTGACGTGGAAAATGCTCACACTATAGAGTGAAAAGAGCGGAACACAAACTGAAGAGGAAGTATGATCCCAGGACCCCCAACTGTTTAGGATTTTTGCATGCATTTGGGTGTTTCTAAAATTTTTTTCTGCATCTCGGTTACTTGTATAAGCAGAAAAATCTCAATGAGTATTATTTTACAAAAACAATACTGAAGATTAGAAAGACCTTCCTCAACCTAGTAGATATCTTTTTAATCATTCCTACCCTTCCCTCTGCATTCCCAGGCACCAGATCGTGCCCAAGAGTCTTGATTGAGAAGTTAAGTCCCTTTCCCTTTTCCGCCCCTACCAATAGTTTGGGCCGCCAGGGGCAGAAAGTCCAGGGTCTAATCTGATATGAGAGGCACGCACAGACAGTAAAGAGAGCCATTTCCGCAGGGAATTAAAAAATAAACCCTTTAACTTAATGATGTTCTATAAAAACCGATTACTCAAGAAAATAAATTATAACAGAGGCAACACCACAAAGGATGGCCATCTGCCGAGAATGTCGTAAAGGAGATTTCTGCATGGAGAAGGAGGCCGAGCCAGTTATCGCTAAGGAGTCTTACAAATCTCTGATTCTATGAAATAAATAATGAGCCATAATAAAAAAAATACAGGGGGGGAAAGAAAAAAACTACAGTCAGCCATAGGTTCCACATCTGTGGATTCAACCAACCATGGATCAAAAAATACTAAAAAAAAAAAAAAAAAAAAGACAAACCATTGCTGGAGGAAAGACAGGAACTGTCATTCATTTCTGGTAGGATGCACAAAAAAAAAAAAAAAATGTTAAAAATCACAATAGGCTAAGCGTGGTGACTCATGCTTTAATCCCAGCCCTTTTGGAGGCTGAGGTGGGAGGATCAGGAGTTCAAGGAGTTCAAGACCACCCTGGGCAACATAGCTAGACTTTGTCTCCACAAAAAATTTAAAAATTAGCCAGGCATGGTAGCATGTGCCTGTAGTCCCAGCTACTCAGGAGGCTGAGGCAGGAGGATCTTTTGAGCCCTGGAATTCAAGGCTGCAGTGAATTATATTTGTTCCACTGCACTCCAGCCTGGGCAACAGAGCGATACCCTGTTTCAAAAAAATTAAATTACATTTAAAAATAAAAATAACAATACAATAAAAAGGCACAAAATTTAAACAATGCCATTTAACAACTATTTACATAGCATTTACATTATATTAATATTTGGTATTATAAGTAATCTGGAGATGGTTGAAAGCACACGGGAGGACGTGCGTGAGTTCCACGCAAACACTATGCCATTTTATACCAGGGACCTGAGCATCTGCCGATTTTGGTATGTGAGAGGGGTCCTGGACCAGTCCCCCCCAGACACTGGGGGCTGACGACCTGAGGAAACACTCTGCAGTGACATGCGCTCTGTGACTTCTGGCACCACTGCCAGCTCAGCCTTAGATTGGGACACTGACCCTTTTTTCATGTTCCAAAAGACTCACCCCATATGTAGCCTGTTTCTCCTTGAAGAGAACCTGGTTGTCACCATGCTTCAGTCCCCTTCTCTGTCTCTCTGTCTTTTGGACAGTTCTGGTGGTACCAACCCCCTCTTCCCTCTGCCAACCACACACAGCCTGAGTTGTAGTGAGAAGCTCCTGTTTAACCACCAGATACCCAAAGGAGAGTGTCCTTTCTTAAGGGCTCAACTCAACTCCTTATTCCTCCACCCGCATCGCTCTGGCAGAGGCTCCAGCGCCAGAATGCACCTGGGCGGTTTCTGGGTGCACAATGTGACAGCAAGGAGAGCAAGCACAGCTCACGCTGGCAGGGTTAGCGCTCCGCACTATGCCGCCTATGTATTTTAGGCCAATATATTTATGTATGGTATGTATGGGTTGCAGGAATTATTTGTCAGGTCTAAAATAGAGGTTTTGGCCAGGCACGGTGGCTCATGCCTGTAATCCTAGCACTCTGGGAGGCCGAGGCGGGCGGATCGTTTGAGCTCAGGAGTTCGAAACCAGCCTGAGCAAGAGCGAGACCCCATCTCTACTAAAATTAGAAAGAAATTAATTGGACAACTAAAAATATATAGAAAAAATTAGCCGGGCATGGTGGCGCATGCCTGTAGTCCCAGCTACTCGGGAGGCTGAGGCAGGAGGATAGCTTGAGCCCAGGAGTGTGAGGTTGCTGTGAGCTAGGCTGACGCCACGGCACTCTAGCCTGGGCAACAGAGTGAGACTCTGTCTCAAAATAAATAAATAAATAAATAAAATAAAATAACATAGAGGTTTTTTTGTTTTTGTTTTTGTTTTTCCTGGCATGTTTGTGGGAAAGCAAGGAGGAGGCGGGGGCTAATACTGGATAACAACTGGGAGGCACCTTTTAGGTGCTCATCTTATTTCACTCTTCTCAAGAACTCCACTTTGTCGAGTGGGGCCCTGAAATCCTAGAGTGCTCCACTATCTTGCCCAGGGTCATGCAGCCAATAGGCAAAGCAAGGGTTAGAACTGGGTTTGTCGATTTCTTAAAGTTTTATTTAGTCAACTGAAAACAGAAGATTTTGTTACATTTTTCGAAGTGTCACGTCATTTGAAAAAAACATGAAGTGGATGTAAAGGTCATACTTGAACTTCAATAATATTTCAGCTTGAATTTCAAGTTACATGTAATTAAATTGTATAATTTAGAATATAATGATGCCACTGTATTAGCAAGATAGACACACTTAGTGATGCTTACTACTGAACACAAAAGAGCCGTTTAATTTAAACAAGATAATTCAAACGTTTGCTTTCCCTAAAGCTCATAAAATGCCATTTCATTAAATCACATTTTTAGTTATATAAGATGACTGTCAAATCGAAGCTATTTTATTGTTATAGAATTTAGAACAGTGTGGTGTATTGTTATTAAATTATGAACATATAGGGAAAAAAACATTTTCCCTATATGTTTTCTCTAAAGAATAAAATACACTTGGCTACATTAATTTATTTACTAGTTTAATGAAGCACAGTTGAGCATCCACCATGTGCCTGGTGCGGTTCTAGGCACCTGGTGGGCAGCAGATTTCCTCCGTGGGGTAACTGGAGAGAGGCAGAAATCGCAGGAGGCTGCATGATGTCCCACATAAGGTATCAGGTCCTAATCCCTGGGACCTGTAAATGTCACCTTACATGGAAAGAGGGTCTTTGCAGATTTGATAAGGTTAAAGGTCTTGACATGGGTAGCTTATCCTGGATTGTCAGGGTGGATCCTAAATGCAATCACATGTAACTTTCTAAGGGGCAAGCAGAGAGATTTTGACACAGACACACAGAAGAGAATGCAATGTGAAGATGGAGCAGAGACAGATCTGAAGGTGTTGTCTGCAAAGATTGGAGTGGTGCGGCCACAAGCCAAAGAATGCTGGCAGGCCGGCATGGTGGCTCAGGCCTGTAATCGTAGCACTCTGGGAGGCCAAGGCATGTGGATCGCTCAAGGTCAGGAGTTCGAGACCAGCCTGAGCGAGAGCGAAACCCTGTCTCTACTAAAAATAGAAAGAAATTATCTGGACAACTAAAAATATAAATATAGAAAAAAATAGCCGGGCATGGTGACGCATGCCTATAGTCCCAGCTACTCAGGAGGCTGAGGCAGGAGGATCGCTTGAGCCCAGGAGTTTGAGGTTGCTGTGAGCTAGGCTGACACCATAGCACTCTAGCCCAGGCAAGAGAGTGAGACTCTATCTCAAACAAACAAACAAACAAACAAAAAGAATGCTGGCAGCCACCAGAAGGTGGACGAGGGAGGAACGGATTCTCCCTTAGATCCCCTGGAGGGAGCTCAGTCCTGCTGGCACCTTCATTGTTTTAAGTCACCAAGTTTATGGTAATTTGTTGCAGCAGCAATAAGAGATTGATACAGATATGCGCAAATAAACATGATGACATGAGTGGTCACTGATAAAATTGGGAAATGTGATAAATGATGACCGGAGATGCCAATTCAAAGAGCATAGCCCAGGCAGACCTCTCTATGGGTGGACATTTCAGAAGGGCCCCGTGAGCCCAGAACGGCAGCCATGCAGAGAGAACGGCTGGCACGCAGTGGGGCGAAACTCGGTCGGTGCGAAGTAGACAGAAAGCCAGGGCAGCGAGGCAGGCCAGGGCAAAGGGCAACAAGATGGTGTCAGAAAGACGTGGGGACAGGGGAAGCTCATGGAGGGTTTGCTGGTAGAGGAAGGAGCTTGGGTTTCAAATTTGAGAGCTGCGAAGACACTGAAGGATTTGAGCAGAGAATAAGGTGATCTGCTTGACATCATACAGAGATCGCCAGGTAAAGGATGGGTTGCACCGGACAAGGGGAAAGCGGGCAGGTGAGATTGCAGTGGTGCAGAGCAGAGATGCTGGCAACTGACATCAATGTGCCATCTTGTTCCAAAACCAGCCCCTCCTCTGGGCATTCCTGTTTTAATTCATGTTACCACCATGTGCCCAGTGGCCTATGACAATAGGTGGGGTGACCCTTTTAACTTTTCCTTCTCCCCATCCACCTGCCTCTCTCCTGCCGTCACACCTGATCAAGTCGCTTCCAATCCTGTGCATCCCACCCCACCTCCACCTTTCCATTACCACCGTCCACCTTTGCTCAGTCCTTCGTTGCCTTGTGCCTGGATGAATGGTTTAGGGCACCTGGATTGTACCGCAGCTCTGCCACTTATTAGCTAAGCGACCCTGGACAAGTTTTTTCATTTCTCTGTTCCTTGATTTCGTTATCTGCAAAGTGGTGAAATCAGGAGTCTCACCTCATAGCAGGGTGTGGGGATGACACGAGATAACACATACGGAAAACTTAGGACAGTGAATGCTGTTAATAACCAATAGATCTTAGCTGCCATCCTCATCCTCTTCATCTCCTTTGCCATCTTTGTGATCCTCATCTTTACCACCACCATCATCCTCCCTCTAGCTGGCCTCTCTGTCCCGGCCTGTCTCTCCTCCAGCCCCTGCTGCACACGCGATGGGTCTGTCTTCCTGCAGTGCCGCTGTGATCAGACCGCTCTCCCCAGATGCCCAGTCGCCGCGGACGCTCTGCTATGAGGTATGAACCCCACAACCCGGCTCTCAGCCCCTCCGCCTTTTCCAGCTTCCCACCGCCCTACTTACTTCCAAACCACCTAAAGGTGACCCTCACTTTTCCTGAACACAACACGGGCTGCATCTGCTTCCTTACCTCCAGGCCTCTACTCTAGAAGTTTCCTGGTCCTGCTCCTCCCTCCTGCAGCGTTGTCCCCAGGGTGCATCCGCAGGACAGAGCCTGTTAGGTTTGAGCTTTTCAGTCCTCAAAACCCTCCAAAACCTTATGGAGAATTCCTGTGGGGTCCTCGCCATTCCCTCCCCTGCATCGGCTCATTTACCTACACGTCTCTATTGGGGCAAACTAGAGACCCTCTTTCCTGCCTATTTCTATCAGAAGAAGACCTAGAACAAAGCAATTTAATCTGAGGCAGTGCCCCAGACGTGACACCAATGACAAGCAGTGATGGCCTCGTGAGGCCATGCCGTGAGGTGTCCACTGTTCCTAAGAGGCAAGGCCAAAAGAAGGCAAGATGGAAACAGGCCCCTTTCCCCAGGTAGGGTTATAAGATCAGGATGTGTGGCCTCTGAGGCAAATCTGTGCTTATCTTGCCAGGTGCAACATCATAGAGACCCAGTAAGGTGACGAGCGCCGCCCCCCCACCCCCCACAGCTTTCCCTAGCCCACATCCAGGAGTGCTCAGCCCACCTTTGTCCAGCAGCTGTGATGCATGAGCAGAAGACATCATTGTACATGCAGCCAGAGCCCTAGGTTGCAAGATTCTCAAGGAAACCCTTAGAGAGGCACGGCATTTTTCCGAAGCACATATGGTATTCCTGCACCGAGAGACCTGGGAAGGCGGCTGCAGGGCGGATGACCAGAGGGAAGAAATTCAAGATCAGAGCTCCGGGAGCTCCTAAAAGGACGACTTCCCTGTGTAGGCCTGAGTCTGGATGGAGTAGGAGGATGTCTACCTAGAATTTGAACTCTAATGCTCCCTGCATACTTGGAAATGGGCTTCGGGGGTCATGTCTGAGGGTTGTTTGTGTGCTTCATGGCCAGAAACATGCTCAGCTGCCTCCCTTACCTCATGCACACACGTGTTTTCTTAGAGGAAATGGGATCCCCACTCCAACATCAGGAAGAAGTACTGGAATACATATTTTGGTCCCCATTCTTGCCCTCTCTTCCCAAGGCCTGGTGCATGCACCGAGAGAGGCAGAAATTCCTGGGATCACATCCCACATACCAGTGGGTGAGGGAGCAGGCTCAGCCCCTCTCTGCTCTCTGGGCCCATCTATGCTCAGGCACATGGGTCCTTTGTATTCCCAGGCTCCATGCTGGGTCACAAACCAGACAGGCCTGCTATGGGGAGCCCAGCTAGGCTCTGCCCTCTCAGTCCTTTCTCCTCCACCTGTGCTCAGTGACGAGGTCAACCTGGCATTCACCGGGAATCATGTGGCTGCAATTCTGGTGGAGGGAGTGAGAGGACATTTTGCCCCTGGTGCCCCACAACGCTGCATTTCACAACTAGTTGCGAAGAGCCCTACACTCTCACTGTCACTGGGCACTTGCCGGGTCCACAATAAGGTGGATCCTACCTTTTGTTCCCCAGAGTGGAAGGCTGCATCGTCGCTGGATGAGTTAGAACCCAAATGGAACCTCCAAACCAATTACCACTCAGCAAAGAATTTCACGTGTCTACATTGTAGTCTCAAGTATTGAATTTGGCAGGGTCTGCAGCGTAGGTTGGTCCAGGGAGAAATGGGCCTGTCCATCTCTTTGGGTGGGTTACTTCTGAGATCCTCTGTGCAATAAACTTCATAGAAGAGATTCATGACCCAAGAGAGGACCCAGATTTTAGAGGCAATACGACTTCACCTCTTGATTGACCTCCAAAGATTGGCAGAGATCACTGTTAAGGACAGAAAATGAAGGGACCCTACCAGACCTTGGTGATGCGTCTGTCCCCCTCGCCAGAGTATAATCTCCTCCTCATCTGGAGCTGTGTCTTACTCATCTTTGTATTCAACTGTCAAGCACCAAGTCTGGCATAAGACAGGAAATCAACCTGCGCTTACCGGACTGAATGAAAGCTGGACTGAGGAAGATGTGCTTGCGTGAACTTGACGATGGAGTTGAAGGGCATGGGCTCTGTCCGTGTCAAAGAAAATTCCCCCCAAATATCACTTGTTATCTCATTTGAATAAGAAGTAAACGGCACCACTCAACGGAACCAGAATCTTTAAATGCAAAGAATAAAGAATTGTGAAAGGAGAGACAGAATTATTAAAGGAATTGGGAATTTTTCTAATTAATTTTTTTTATTTCTCTTATCTCCTGAGTATTTTCTTATATATCATCCTGTAAGTGACTGCAGTATAGGTTCTCCCTAGTCCTCACCTCTGCCGGTGCCGGTTCATTCATGAACACACATGCACACACATGCATGCCGTGGGCCCTCTCCACTGAGTATTGCTAAGCTGCTATTCATAGAGGAATCCAAGAAGAAATAAAGATCCAACTAGATTATCATCACAAATCTTTTCCAAGGCACTGGGCCCCTCCTGTTGTGGCCTCTCAGGTGTACAGCAGTGATCCAGAGGCCAGCTATTTCCTGGCAATTAAGAGCAAGGTAGGTTAAATTGATGACCTGGGAGTCCACCTTGAGGCATTAACTTCAGTCAATTACTGAAGTTAGTGCTAGTTTTGAAATAATGTTTGCTTTAAATCTCAAATAATGTAAATCTCACAGGCAGGAAGAGTCCCTTAGCAGCCATTCCAGCTCCAGCGAGAAACCAAAAAAGATGCTGAGGAGTTATGAGGCGCTGAAGACCAGGGCCCGTCACTGGGCTAACAGCAATCATCTTTAACATATGGAGAGATGAAGACTTTTGTTCCATTTCATTCATGTTGCAGAGAAGCCACTGATTTGAGTTTCAAATTATGGCATAATAGCTCATTTATGCAAATCATAAACAAGATTATCTAATGTCGTTATGAATAAAATACACACGCCGATCTAGGTAGGCATTTCTCCCTTGTTAATTCTTATATTTTACTTGTATTTAATACACCATTAAGATCTAAAGTCCTAAAATTTGTTCACTCAACCAAAATGAACAGGCATGCACTGTGCTGTGTTAGGCAGTGAGCTCCAGGGAAGCTTCGGCCTCCCAGTCTATTGAGCGAGATCAGATATGCTCATGAGCAAATGCAATTACGACCCTGCTGTAAAGGCCAGAAGAGGGTGGGTTTGTTTCCTAGTTACGCTTTCAGTACTTTGTTAGTTGCCATAACAAAGTACTGAAACCATCTCTATAAAATCAACTGAAATCAAGGGGTTAAAACTTTGCTAGAGGCCTAAGCTTTGCAAGGTCTAGCTATATTTAAGAATTAACCAGCGTCTGCCCCATAACCTGCTTCCCTATAATTGCTTACTGCTCAGGAGTCTGCTCCCAAGATTTATCCCTTAATCGATTCCATAGATAACACCTCTATTGTGGAACCTAAGACTGCTTTTTAAGATGTTTTCCAGACCCTGCATTCCTTGGGGCGCACTGATGCAGACCAGATGGGTGATCTGCACCGTGGAGCTGGACTCAGTCAGTCCTACGGCCCCCCACTGAGGAACTGACTCAGCACAAGAATGCAGTTTCTACCTCCCTATGATTTTACCCCCAACCCAGCCAATCAGCAATGCTAATTCCTTAGCCCCCTACCTGCCAAATTCCCCTTAAAATTCCTAGCCTCTCAGGGAGGCAAATTTGACAAATTTCTCCCATCTCCCTGTTCGGCTGCAAAACAATTATTAAACTCTTTCTCCGCCTCACACCTACTGCCTTAGTGTGTTGGCTCTTTTCTGCACAGTGGGCAAACGAACCCTCTTGGGCAGCAGCGACCACAAACCGGGTGGCTTAAGACAACAGAAATTTATTCTCTTACAGTTCTGGAGGCCAGAAGTCTGAAATCAAGGTGTTGGGAGAGCCATTCTCCTGCCGAGGGCTTCTTTGTCCCTTCCTACTTTCTGTGTGTTGTGGGCAGTGCTCGGCTGTGCCTGGCTCTGCCCTCCCCATCCCATGGCGCTCCCCCAGCGCGCGTCTGTCTAGCCTCTGCCTTCTTCCTGTAAGAAACAGTCGTGCTGGATGAGGGGCCCACCTACTCCACTCTGATCTCATCTTAACTGATGACATCCAAACCGACCCTGTTTCCAAATAAGGTCACACTGGCAGTGGGGCTTAGAACTTCATGTCTTTTTGGGGGGTGGAGGGGAGACAAAATTCAACCCGGAACAAGGAATCTTTAAACCTTGATGCCTTCTTGTGAATGACAGCAAAGCATTAAAGTTTCACTCTTACTCTGTGTGCAGGACTCAGGGCCCACGTATACTCGCGCCTAGGGGTCAACCTTTCACACCGGATCCGTTCTGGCGTCTGTCCTCTGAGAGTCAGGGCAGCCGCACCAGAACCCCATAGAGCCTCTGCGGTCGGGACGCCGGGCAGTCTGCTTCCCTCTTCTCTTTCTTCCTTTTCCCCACGGTGTCTTATTCTGAACCCTAGAATGTACTTATTAGACATTATCCAGCAAATTCTTACCAGAGGTCTTGAAATTTTTAGTAATTTTAACAGTTTCACTTCCAGTCGTCTATATATCTTGAGCGAAGGAATGTGGCCAAGCCTGTCATGAGCAGTCTTCTCAGACAGGTGACTGCAGCACAAAGAGATGTCAGAGGCGAGTGAAAGGCTGTCTGGACAGGTCCCCAGGGAAACGCCTCAGGCCAGGGCCACTCTGCGGCTGGGAACTAGACAGCTTTCCTTGAGGGAGAACAGTTTATGAGACAAAGAAGAGAAAAGCACCCTGCAAACTCTGAACAATTCACAATGAGAGTTATTTTGAGGCCCTTCATTTCCCATAGCATCTAGAACAGTGCGGTAGCCATTACTGGGTAAATGCTCCTGATGAAATTACCCTCTGGAGCCAGCTGACACTGAGTTAGGACGGAGTCACAGGGA
Source organism: Propithecus coquereli (assembly GCF_000956105.1). Taxonomy (NCBI): domain Eukaryota; kingdom Metazoa; phylum Chordata; class Mammalia; order Primates; family Indriidae; genus Propithecus; species Propithecus coquereli. Next base: position 4,944,980 of record NW_012134969.1, on the reverse strand, counting down.
GGGCAGACTCCAGCTGCTCCTCTGCCCACCCCCAGCCCAGCCTGAGCCCTCAGCACCAGAGCAGGTGGGGAGGGCACGGAATTGGTCATGTTGTCCTTCCCTGAAGGTTTCTGGAGCCAAGTCTGGCCCGAGCTAGAGGGAGGGGACAAGCTTTAAATCGGTTGAGAGATTGCACTTTTGAGATCGGATTGTTTTGGGAGTTTTAATATCTGATCATAAGAACGTACATTACCTGGAGGTAACCAGAACAGCTACATCTTTGGCCCTAGATATTGTCCACAGTTAGGGAGGAATGGGACTGAAAAACAGGAGTTAGGGAAAATAAGGGGGCTTTCTGTCGGTGTTTCACTGTGCCCTGTTGATACATGGATGATAACAAGAAGATGATGGTGGAACTAGGAGAAAGTTATTTATTGAAAGTTCAGGTCTAGCTCGAAATAGCATTACCATGAGGAAGAAATAGAAGTCCTAAGTAGATTTCATTTAGCCACTGAATTCTATCACGGAAGGATGGACTTGCGGACTTGAGTCTTTGAGGGTGGCAAGTGGTACGGGGGCTTCCGCGGAGACATCCCTCCCTGTCTTCTTCCCTTTCGCCTGCTAATAGCCTGTTTCCCCATATAGCTCCTTCCTCCAGGTCCCCTAGTTCCCTTCAGTTTCCCTCCCTCGTTCTATCTCAGAGAACCCCATCTCTCCCCGAGGGAGGGAATTTCAGCCCCTTGGTCCCTTCCCTTGTGTTGCAAACTTGAGTAGCTGGGGTTCTGCCAGATCTCACGGGAGGTGCTCAGCTCAGCCCTGCAGACACCACAAGGAGAGGCTGGGTGTTCTCTTCCCAAGAGTGAGGGGGAAGTTGGATCCTGCACCTGTAGCTCCAACATGACCTGGGAGCTTAGGAAAGAAGAATTTCTGGGCCCACCCCAACCCCCTGAACCAAGATCTGCAATTTAACATGAACGTGATCCTCCTATGCTCTGGTGATTCATAGGCACATTAGCATTTGAGAAGCACAGCTTTCATCAGTAGAAATCAGGAAGGCACTGCAATCTGTTTTTAGCACATAGCCTTGTTGATGTCAATGACATTTGAGAGAGAAACATCAGGCCAAATATCACTTCCTACATCCCATAAACTACGTGTGAGACTGTGGATTCAAAATAGTCTTGCCACCCTTGGTCATCCTCTGAATGGAAATTTCTCAAAATCCACCCGACAACATATGTGTGTGTGTGTGTGTGTGTGTGTATTTTTTTAATTTCTAAGGTTTCTGCAGTCGTGCCCCTTCATCCATCTTTGGCAAAGTGAATGGCAGCAGCAGACGCAGAACCAAGTCCCTAGCAGGACCAGCAACCCAGGTGACCTCAATACGGGTTGCTGAGGTCCATTCTCCAGCGAGGTCCTCCAATGCCCCTCAGTCGGCTGCCTGCCAAGCGCAGGCCTCTGGAAGTGGCAGGTTGTAAAAAAGAGAGAAAGTTTTTGGCACAGTTGATGCCTACGAAGCACTAGAAACTGAAAACCTTGATTGGAAGTTTCTACAACCTTCCTTAGAGAATGTATTTCACACAACAACCTGGCTAGTTTAAAAAGCAAAACAAAACCTCTGGAGGAAAAGGTAACATTCTCCAAAATTCAAAATGTGTCCAAAATATAAATCTCTGACTTTAATTTTTGAAGTTTTTTTTTTTTTCCTTCCAGTAACTATCAATAAAGCACTCAAAATGGAACTTGAGAACTGTTTTGCATTTCCTCCCAGCATATTTTAACACTTTATTTTAACATTCTGAACTTTGCTGGGGCCTCCTCCCTAGCAACACACAGCATTAAATCAACGTATCAGCAGTTCGGACTGCAAAACCCTCATTTGGGATATGGAGCAAAATACATCCAAAATCTCCCCCAAGCTATAGATCATATATAAACGATTCAAGAGCCCCTTGAATAATCCATGCTCTTGTTTTCAAAATGGCTTCTAACAAAATATATGCCCAAACATAATGAGGTCATTTTTTCTAATCCAAATTGCAATTCAAGTCCAAGAAGTGTATTTGCTTGCATGAAATATTCTTTCTAAGAAGTCCCTCCCAGGTGAGGAATTTTAAATGTGCTTCTTTCAACAGGGAAGGCAGACAAATGGCTTCGGCTGGTCAAGGGTTATATTTCTCACAGCCAGGATATTCCAGTTGGTTTCTCATTCCAAGGGATCAATAAACAGCCAGGCTTATATGCATAAAAATGTCTAGGCCTTACCAATGCTAACGCAGACCACTTCTTGAGCTTCCCCCAAGGTGGAGTCTTAAAAAATTCCTGACATCACTGAAATATGTACAGTCACAAAAACAATAAAAGGATGAACATGAGAGAGACACACTCAGCTCTGGATGTGCCCTCAAGACAGTTGTTCAGTGCGGATCAGGCTTTCTTCTTGTGCAAAGGAAACACAGACCAAATTTAACTCTGTCAGCAAGAACAAGCCCAGATTTCTGTCATAGTCATCTTTGCCCCAGATAAGACCTGTATGAAAAACAGCTGTTGTGAGAAGAATTAATGTGATAGGGCCATCACTGTCAGTCATCAAGCCCCTTGAAGAGCCTCAACGTTCGAAGAACACAAAGATCGAAAATGTTTAAGTGCTACGATCTCCATTTAGAGGCTTCCTTAGCACTTGGGCTTCGGGTGGGTAGACACGAAATCCATCCAGTGTGCTCAGCCGATGTCTGTTCTGGAGCACGAACCATGGGCTTCCCGGCCTATTCATCCCTGAAGGGCCATGGTACACGTGGGATCACACATTCCCTCCTGGGAGCAGAATTGTGGGAAAATCTGCCTGTATACTTTCTGGAAGGGGTTTTGTGGGAACATGCGCTCATCTCAAAAACAGGCTGACTTTTCTAAGGCGCTTTTCTGAGAAGGAAGGATCAGCTTATCACCTTGACCCAAAAAACATTGACCTTGGGATCCCAGGTGCAGGTAATTAGGCCACCTGTTGGGTTCATTTTCCACCAAATCACAGAAAGAGCAATGGAGACAACCAGCATGCATTTCTGCAAATGAAATCCTCATGGCAACCACACTTGTTCAATCATTCAACCATGGAAGAACTTTCTATCGATGTTGGTACTGACCACTCAGATGGGTCCTCAGTAAGGACGGGCAAATGTAAAATTCAGTGTGAAAAATGGGTAAGAATGTTGGAACCCAGCAATCACCGTGAAACATGCCCACAGGACAGCATCCTTGAAGCTCCCTAAACAAATAGGAAAAGAGAATTAGAAACGATGGCAACCAAGAGCAGATATTCATGGAGAATTTACTGCGGTGCTAAGTGATATTCTAGACCCTGCAGCTAGAGAGAAATACACTTGGTAGAAAGACTTTGACTCTGCCTTTGAGGATGTTGTGGACTAATGAGGACACAGAAAGGTGAATGTGCTTTTATAGCACAGTGGGGAGGTTCTACAACACTGGGGGAAAGAAAACCATCTGAGAGCAGAGAGAGGTATCGATGTTTTTCAGGGCAACCAGGGACAGTTTCTCAAAGGACGTTCATCACTCAGGAATTTGAAAGGACAAGCTAGGATGACAAACAAGCAGTGCATGCATTGTACATGGCTCACTGAGCAGACAGTAGCGTTAAAAGTCAAACTGACCTGGGTTTGAACCATAGCTCTGACCGACTAGCAGGATGCATGCTCCTGAGATAATTACTTAGCCTGGTTGAGCCTCCATTTCTGAATCTGTAAAATGGGGAGAGTAATATCTAACTCATGGAATTATTATCAGGATAAAGCACTACAAGATATACAAAATGCTCACTCTCATACTCTTAGGCTTTCAATAAAAAATGACTTCTATTAGTTTTTACATTTTGCTTTTTGGTTCTCTTAAAACTGAATGATGGACCACATTTAAGAGAGGCAGTCCCAAAAGAGAGAGGACCAATGTGGTTTCTGCCTCCCACTCCCACAACTTTACATTAAAAAAAAAAAAGAAAGAAAAGAAAAGAAAAAGAAGAATGCAATGCAGCTCTTCAAGGTATTGCATTAGTGAAAGAAAAGAACATGCTGGTTTTCTCTTTGAGCCAGGCAGGCTTCAAGAGAAATCTGAAGCGTCATCCCCATGACACGAAGGCTGCCAGACAGCATCCTACTTCAGCGTGCCTGCTTGGTTCACGGACAGCCGCTTGCATAATCAATACTGCAGGGCACAGGGTAGCAGGCTGTGTTCCAGCCCTCTCCACACGTCAGGGCAGCATATTGATTCTCGGCACTGCTGCTGCTCTGCTAGGAAAAGTCAGGATCCCTGGTCCATGCTCCAGAGAAGCACATTTGGGGTGATGGGGTGGACACTTGGAAAATAAAGCTGCTGGGGACCCAGCAGTTCTCACAGTTAACTCACAAACTGGGGCCATGAGACAGCTGAGCTGGCACCCAAGGGTGGCCAAGAAATGGGCTCCCTGGTTTCAGAGGTGTCCAGGGAGTCAGAGTAACAAAGAGGAGGAGACTGCCCTGGATCCTGCAGCCTCGCTAGGCAATATTAATTCAGTACCACATACTGGTTGCCAGATTTAGCAAATAAAAATACAGGATGTCCAGTTAAATTTGAATTTTGTATAAGTGTTAACAGAAAAAAAAAAAAGCCCAAATTCTGCAAAATAATTTAAAGAGGTTTATTCTGAGCTGAATATGTGTGACCACCGACCCGGGGATTCATAAATCCAAGAAGTTTTGAGTAAGAGGTCCCAAGGTGGTCAGGTTATAGTTTGGTTTTATACATTTTAGGGAGACAGGAATTGCAGGCAAAATCAGAAATCATGGAAGGTATACATTGATTTGGCCTGAAAAGGTGGGACATCTCGAAGTAGGGGGGCTTACAGGTTATAGGTAGGTTCAAAGATTCTTTGACTTATAATTGGCTAAAGAAATAAAGCTTTGTCTAAAGGCTTGGAATCAGTACAGAGGAATGTTTTAAGATAAGGAAATCTGTTAATCATAGAGCAAGTCATAACATACTAACTCAAAGTGGTCTGTTAAGCAAATCAATGGCCTGTAGGCATGATTTAACCTTTGCCTTGCATGACCTTAGGTCTTGTTAATAATTTATTTTCTTTAGAGTAATATAGACACTTTTTAAAATTAAAAAAAAAAGAAATAATTTAGTATCGTATTGCCACAAAGGGTCGGTTTTGTCAGTCTTATGATCTCTGTTTTAACATTGATGCTGGTCAACTATTGCATCTGAACTCCAAAAGGGAGGGGGTATAGTGAGATGTGTCTGACCTCCCTTCTTTTCCTGGCTGGGAACTCAGTTTTAAGATCTTTCTGGGGCCCTTTGGCCAAGAAGGGGTCTGTTCAGTCAGTGGGGGGCTTAGAATTTTATTTTTAGTTCACAATATTTTAAAAATCTTCCTGAGCAGCTCAGCCAGTCTCTGAGCAAGGCTGTTCCTGGCTGGGAACTCAGTTTTAAGATCTTTCTGGGGCCCTTTGGCCAAGAAGGGGTCTGTTCAGTCAGTGGGGGGCTTAGAATTTTATTTTAATTTACATAAGCAATGAATTTTTTTAGTATAACTACATGCTAAATATTGTTTGAGATGGTTATACTAAAAGAGTGTACACTGTTTATGTGAAATTTAAATTTATCTGGGCGTCCTCTATTTATGTCCCAAATATTTCATGGGCATTTTTTTTTTTTTTTGAGACAAAATGTCACTCTGTTGCCCAGGCTAGAGTGCTGTGGCATCAGCCTAGCTCACAGCAACCTCAAACTCCTGGGCTCAAGCGATCCTCCTGCCTCAGCCTCCCAAGTAGCTGAGACTACCGGCATGCGCCACCATGCCCAGCTAATTTTTTCTATATATTTTTTAGTTATCCAGCTAATTTCTTTCTATTTTTTTGGTAGAGATGGGGTCTCGCTCTTGCTCAGGCTGGTCTCGAACTCCTGAGCTCAAACCATCCGCCCACCTCAGCCTCCCAGAGTGCTAGGATTACAGGCATGAGCCACCATACCTGGCCTTCATGGGACATTCTTATAGTGAAAACTTATTTGCTGTTTATCTGAAATCCAAATTTAACTGAGTCTCCTGCATTTTATATCGGACAAGGCTTCCATATGCACACACACACACATAAGGGAACAGACGTGGTTCTGTCTGCTCTAACCCTGCCATCCGAAGCGGAGAATTGCCCTCAGCAAAAGTCCAAGCTTCCCCAGCTGACATTCCAGCACCCCCACAATCTGCTCCACTCTTTGCTGCCTCTTTTCCTCCTGTCTCTCCACACAGCCACTCCATTCTGGCTTAGACAGTCCTCCTCCTGAGCCCTGAGCATGTCCAGAAATCCCTACCATCCCTCACCCTGGGATACAGACTTGTCGTGCTCTCCCTCCTCCTGTTGGGAGATCCAAATCTCAGCTGTGCTTTGAGACCAGCTCAAATCTTGCCTGATCCTCAAAATATTCTATAATTACCTCTTCCCAATGTAATTTTCCCCCAACTCCAATATCCCCAACATGACCCCTTCCTGCTCGCAGCCCAGGGAGTGTTTGCTTTCCCCTCACTCATTTGCCCTTGAGTCACCCTGCCACGTAATTTCCATTTGTTTCTTTGGCAAGCATAAATGGATGTCTGTAACGGTACAGTGCAAGAAATGACACGTTTCTTTCTTTTCCTGTTTCTGTTCCGAGCCCCTACCTGCCTGGCTGGTGGGCAGACTAGTCTCAGTCCTGGCGAGGGCTCCCTTCAGGGGACCACATAGGCCTTGCCTGGCTCCCGGGCTGGCGGCGTGTTTGAGCGTCCGGGGACTGGGTGGGACAGGGGCGGGGCAGGAGCAGATGCTGGCTCCAGTCCGTCTTCAGGTCTGAAAACTCAGCCCGGTACGTGCACATGATATCTCCCAAATTGCACGGTCAGTCTGGCAACACCTGCTTTGATGGGAGTGCACGCGAATGAATTAACAGGACCCAGCCTTTGAGAGGCAGCTCAAAAGCAGCGTCTTTGATGAAGCCTTTTCTGACTCCTTCAGAAAGAAGCCAAAGCCCTCGCAAGGACCTGCGGACCCCACCTGGCCCTCCTTCCACCCTTTGTTCTTGGCCGTGTCTCCCATCGCCTCCCCTTGCCTCACCCCGCCCCAGCCACGGGGGCCCCCTCGCCATCCCTCGAACATGCCACGCACCACGCGCGCGCTGCTGGCTGTGCCCTCTGCTGTCCACGCGGCTCACTCTCGCCCCCTGCAGGCCATTGTCCCTCAAACATGCCGCCCTCCTGGCTGTGCTCCCTCCGTCCTGTCCCCGTGGCTCACTCTCACCCCTTGCAGGTCGTTGTCCTAACATCACTTTTCATCCAGGTCTACCTTAACCGCCCAATTACAGATGCACTTCCGTACCAGTAACCTCTGTCCCTGTTTCCCGCTCTATTCTTCTGCTTTGCACATATCGTCATGGTATATGCACATTTCTTACTAACTTTTCTTATTTATTGTCTATTGCACCACCACCTCCACTGGAATATAAACTCCATACAGCAGGAATTTTAAAATCTGTTGTGTTTACCATGATAGTCTCTAAGTGCTGGAGACATAATAGGCAGTCAATAAATATTTGTTGAGTGAATAAATGATTTTTTCTTGCATATTTTCACTGAACATTATACCAAAATCTGTAACTCTGCCTAGTTTCTTTTCTGATGTCCACAAATGCGCTTCCCCAGGAGGCTGTGTTCTAGTGAATGAAGAACGAATGCCCAAGGGAATCAAGGCAAAAGAAGTATGTCATGCTCCTTAACGCATAAGAGGTGCTTGGTAAATACTTGCAGATTTAATGGAAAAGGGAAATTTTGGCCTGGCACAGTGGCTCACACCTGTAAATCCCAACATTTTGGGAGGCCAAGGTGGGAGGATCGCTTGAGCTCAGGAGTTGAAGACCAGCCTGAGCATCAGTGAGACACTGTCTCTACAAAAAATAGAAAAATTAGCTGGGCATGGTGGTGCACTCCTGTAGTCCCAGCTACTTGGGAGGCTGAGGCAAGAGGATCCTTGAGCCCAGGAATTCAAGGCTGCAGTGAGCTATGATTGCACCACTGCACTCCAGCCTGGGCAATAGAGTGAGACCCCCTCTCTAAAATATAAAAGACAAAAAAAAAGGGAAAATGTTAAAACATACATGCACACAGCCCCTAACCTTATAGAGGATCAGCTAGGTAATTCTGGAAGGAACCAGTGCTGACCTTTATGGAGGATGAAGGTGCTAAGGGCAATAGCTATGTCTCCAGCAGGGGTGGGACCACGTGTTGAACTGTCTGCACCCTCCCTTCCCTCCACCCTCCCATCCCCTTGGCCCAGTGTGTACAACACAAATTCCGACTAGAGCTGTTGGGTGCGGCCTAGGCCATGGAACAGAGTGGAGTTAACTGGCCCCCTTGGGGATTCGACCCAGGCTTTGGCCTCATTAGCTGCAACCAGCCAGTCACACACAGACTCCACACCAACAGAGAGATCACAGGATGGCTGGGCCAGGCACATGAATAAACCAACACACTAGCAAATAATGAAATATTTACACGAGGTGGAGGGTTTAGTAGCAAGTCTTCGTGAGGAGGGCATTGAGTGGGAGGGGAAGAGCATCGGCATTCTTTCCTCCACACGAGGGAAGGTGACGCCACCTGTGTGTGCTTTTAAGGTAGGTATTAAGTCTCCTCAGTCTGAAAGCCTGGGCGATTTATGACTCGAGGTGTTGCTACTATTGCTGTTGTTCTTTCGACCATTCAAGGGAATTTCTTTTCTGTTTTAAAGAAAACTATTTGCAAATATCTTGGATGCAAGAAGGCTTAATTTTCTATCAATTAAGCCTTCTGTCAATTAAGTAGAAAGGCCCATAACACCATTGTTTTTTTCTTTAAGACAGAGTCCTTGCTCTGTCACCCAGGCTGGAATGCAGTGGTGTAATCTTAGCTCACTGCAGCCTTGAACTCCTGGGCTCAAGCCATCCTCTTGCCTCAGCCTCCTGGGTAGCTGGGACTGTAGGCGTGTGCCACCATGCCTGGCTATTTTTTTTTTTTTAAGAGATGTGGTCTCACTGTGTTGCTCAGGCTGGTCCTGAACTCTTCAGGTCTCCTCAAGCAATCCTCCTGCCTCCACCTCCCAAAGTGCTGAGATTATAGGTATGAGCCACCTATTACACCATTTCTTAAAGTCAATTAACCAACCCTTCCTCAAAACCCAGCTTTCAGGAAACTTGTACCTTCCAGAAGTAGCTGTACAGCCAGGGGTCATTTAGCAAATAGAGGGGGGAGTCTTTGAACTGATTCACAGAGAAGGGCCACGCTTTTCACCACCCCTCTTTTGTCTAAAAAGCACGCCACGGGGAGGAGCGGAGTATGACTCCTGGAGGTGGATTTCTCAGCCCCAGGCTCCCATACAGAGCCTGAGGCAAGGGTTACAGCATAGCTACTTTATTTGGAAGGTGAAACCCCGGAGAGGTGAGGGTGAAGAAAAAAAGAGGAAGGAAGGCAGGAACAACGAAGGTCAAGGAGATGCAATGGTGCTGCCCTGGACACTGCTTCTTGGTGAGTGACCAGAGACACAGGCCTCTCTGTGAGTGTGTCCCCTCAGCCCATGGGACTTCTGCAGAAAGTTTGCCAGGATAAACTGTACTTTGGTGCAGAGGGAATGGATCATTCACCTCCAGCTACCTGGGTCCAGGTTCACTCCCATGGAGGTAGCACCCTGTATTTCTGGGTGTCATCTGGTCCCTCAGGAGCCACTCGTGACTGTGGCATTTTACCCAAACCCTGGAGTGGGAAGGGCCAGCTGGAGTGAACGTGTTCTGAGGTGGGCTGTGGGTCGCACAGGCTCAGGGCCTCAGTTTGGATTCCAGGGAGTCCCAGAACTTGGCAAAGGTAGTGATGCTCTTGGTGGGTGTTGGGGTGGCAGGGTGGGCAGCACCTGCAGAAATGAGGTGGCCTTCAACACTCGTGTCCAACACAATGGGGGTCTCAAAGAGTTTTTCCTACTTCCGAACCTCATACAAAATTGCTTCACAGACCAACTTTTGAAAGCCACTGGCCATGCCTTTTGGCTAAGTGAATCCAAAGCAGGCAGAGATCTTGCGGAGTGGTTCTGCTGACTGCCCACTGGCCCTCCGAGCCCACGACCCAGTGCTTTGCTTTTTAAATACCACGTTCCCACACTCCTCTTGCTTTGGATTGGAGGGCACCTTTTCCCCACCCAGCCTCTTCCTCAGCAGAGGACTGAAGTTCTCCAGGGTTACACCTGGGGCCTTAGGCTTCAAGATTGTGACCTTGAGTGATGCAGAAGCCTCAGGAAAGGTGGCTCAACCTTTCAAGGTGGCAGTTGCAATGATGTTGCCCCCAGTGGGAAGTGGATCTGATATGGGAGGAGAGCGGGGAGAACACAGCTTGGGTGGTGGTGGCCCATCCAGGTTTATAGTCTGTCTTTCCTTGTCACACACAGTTTTTATTCCTTGAGGCTTGAGTGCCACACTTGTTACTTGCAGAGACTGGCATTAGAAATCAGGCCCATGGCGTGGCACGGCATCTCTGTGAAGGGCTAGTGAGATGCTTCATTGGCATATGAAGACACTGTTATCTACAGCTTCCACAAAACATTAAAGAGGAGACAGAGGAGGGGGTTTGGGGTCCATTCAGCAATTTCTTTCAAAAAGGTGATATTTTCCCACGTAGAATATGAACTTTTCCACAGACCATTCATTGCTTTGCACATGAGCACATCTAAGGGTGCTTGTGTGTGTGCACATGTGTATTAGGAGTCGTGATAACAAAAAATAAGGCAGGAATAAAATGTGAAAAGATTCTTTGCATCCTCCCCACCCACTCCCACAACAGCACAAAGCAAATCAATGCACTTGGCCATTTCAGAGGCAGCAGATGAATAGAAATCTCCCTGCCGTTGCCCTGTGCTCAGAAGAGACAGAAACCCCTCCTGCCCTTTAACTGTTCTGCTTACAAGATCCATTGTAATGCTGTTTTTTTTTCAGGAAGAATTCAAAATTAATTTGATTTTGCTGCATCTTGTCCTATTTTTATGTAAGTGCTAACTGTTCATTCAAAAATAAAAATAAAAGATCATACAAGATGCATGCAGCTGCCTTTTATATTGAAGGATGAAAAACTGGTTATGAAGGAGGTTAATGTTGTTATTCCAGAGAGATAACCCTGGTTGCTATGGTGAGGAGTCTTCTGTCAATCATCCCGATGAAGTTGGCTCCTCTTATGAGAACGGCCTCTATTAGAGCTGCAGTTGGCATATATTTGCCACTGAGCCTTGACTCAAATGTTTAATGTAGTGGACAGGTCTGTGTTTTATCAACTGGAATATCGTAGACTTCTAGAAAACGCAACTGAGGAAAACTGCATGCTCTCAGAATGGCCAATCTGACCATCGGGTTAGGTATTCTTCAATCTCTGAAAAACAATGGAAGGATTTGGCAAGAATCGAGCTAACCATGACCAGCAGAAGAGAAGCTCCTAAGAAGACGTTAAAATATGTAGTGTGATTTGGTTTGTAAAAGGGAAGTTCCTTTTGATGGATTTAAGTTAATTGATTGATTTTTTTTAAAAAATTCAATGATTTTGATCTGTGGCATTCACAGCTTAATGATCTGCTATTCCTGCTGAAATTTATTCAGGCAATAATCCACAAGAAATTGGTTGTTTTCTGCAGTTTATGACTTGTTATTTAACATTTAACAGAATGGCTATTTATTTTGGAAACAACCAATTCTGAGAGGTTTATTGCTATTGTAAACCATAATCAACTGCTTGTATCATTACTAGTTTTGCAAGAGATAAAATGGGCAGCTGCAAGGCGAAAATTGTTGAGTAGCTTTAAACATTTGCATTCACAATTGTACCGGGGAGTTACTTCACCTTGAAGTTCCCCGGCGTTTACAGCAACTGTGCACGTGCCTTCAGTATGAAATTTTTGGTGTTCTGGTGAAAATCGGATCCAAATAAGATAACACTCCCAAGGTCTCTGTAATTTTTTTTTTTTCAATTACTTACATGGAAAACGAAGATAAGATTTGGATGAGCTAGGACAATGCTGTAGATTACATTTTGTTTATCCCAGTATCTTAGCAGGAATTAAGTTTCGCTACTTTTGTAGAAACCCAAGTGTTTGAGTAATTTATTCCACCGAACCCTCAGAGAGCTCCTTCTGTCACCAGGGTTTCTGCTTTAGTGCTTGCTGCGTGGCTGTAAGATTCACTGCCGTGGGCTGAGGCGGAGAACGTGATTAGACCTCTGAGAGGCAGCTTGGCCTGAGACCGTGGGAGCGTGTGCCCCATGGACGGTGATTTATAAAGGACATGACGTGCGTCAAAGACACACAGATTCTCTTGGGCAAGTTTGATCTAAGATGTTTGGGATTTCCGGTGGGAACCATAGAGTTCTCGAGCTGACGGGGGTGTGGAGGGGCAGGAGTGAGGTTCATGGGCCCCAGTGGACGAGTATTCTGGGTCCTGGGGCAGTGAAACCAACCTGGCCAGAGTGAGCAAATCATTGCATCCTTCTGAGCCGCGATTCCCATTTCTAAGAACGGAGATCATCATCACACCACCTCTCCTGCTATGAAAAGGTTATGCTGAGAAACAAAAAGAGTGGGATAAAACAGCAAAAACTAGATTATGAAAGGATTAAGATAAAGTGCAATGTTTTAACTATAAACATCTTTGCTATTCTGCATGTCTACTAGTAGATTAAATCAGTTAAAACAACTACGAAGATTTTGTTTCCATACATTTGGTATTTGAAAGTTTGTTTTGCAAGCATTGCAACACGATGTCCTGAAATAGAAGTTTTCCCAGGCAGGACCCCATATGTGGTGTGGGCTATCTGGGGGAGACGCTTTTGTATCTCGGGCCTGGGGAAGGAGGATCCAGTTCGGGGTGTGCAGCCTTCTCCCCTGCTCTGTCGAGGACATGGCGGCGGTTGGGTGGAGGGGCCACACTCCTTATTATCACTTCCTGCACTGCAGACCACAGTCCCCGGAGCACAGAAGATTTAAGGGTCACCAAGAGCCGAAGTGCAACAGACAAGGGAGAAGCGAGAAACAGACAGAAACAGATGCACAAAAAGATGAGGACAAATACACAGAAAGAGAGAGGGAAATCGAGAGATCGAGAGATCTGGTGTGAGGCAGAAATAGCCAGTTACCAAGAGAGATGGAAAAATTACACAAAGAAATACAGGAGGGGGAAAGAGAGAGAGAAGAGAGGAGACCTCAGAATATTAGCAAATACTTATATCACACATACTAGGAGAGAGAGGAAATAGAAGAGGTGGTGAGATGCAGGGAAAAAGAGTCACAGGGAGAGAGGGAGGAAGGTGTGAAAATATTGAGATGAAGGGTGAAGGGTGGGGGATAGGAGGAAAGGGAAGAGCAGACAAGAAGGGCAGCTCCCTGAGTCTGTGTGTGTGTGTGTGTGTGTGTGTGAGAGAGAGAGAGAGAGAGAGAGGAGAATGAAGGCAGCTCTTCCTGTCCTCCCAGGGAGCTGACAGAGGCCCTCATTAGTAGCTGCATGACTTGAACAGAAGAGAGGAGAGAAGGCAATAGAAAGAAACCTGGAGAGCGTCCCTGTTTTGCATGGATTTCCTGCAAAGGGCAAACTCATTTGCAAAGATGACAAACCTGGAATTAAAAAAAAATCCCTCCAACCCCCCCATGGCTTAAACCAAGAAGCATAAAAAGGTCCAGGAAGGCTGGCAGTGCCCTCTTGCTAGGAGCACGTAGTGGGGACCTGGCCCAGTTGCCCTGTGGGCAGAGGGCAGAGGGCTAGGCTGGGCTGTGAGGACACAGACACCCACCCCAGGCCCAGAGCCTTCCAGTCCCCATAGGAGAGGGGAGCAACAGCCACGACGTGGATGTCGAGTGCCCCTCCTCTATCACCATATAAAATTCTAGTGCAAAAATAACAGTAATTGCTACCTTGTCCCTAGCATTTATTATATTCCAAAAACAGCACTGAGTGTTTTTTGTGCGTTATCTCATTTGGTCCTCACACAACGCAGCGAGGTGGCTGCTCCCATTTCACAGAGGAGGACCACGTCCGTCAGAACATATTCCACATACTCTGATATGGGTAACAACAATATTTAAGAAATTTTAAAAGAAAAAAATTTCCATAACTCCACACATCTTTACACATGTAATCAATGTTTTAGATCATTCTAATTAATAAGCTCACACTCTGTATTTCCATTTTTTCATATACATGGCATCACTGACCTCATTATTATCATTCTTATAGCATCTCCCCCTTCCCTTGAATCCAAAGGACGACGTTCAGCTTGGAAATTACCTGACTGCTCTACATTAGGTCCCTTGGGATCTGTGTTAGATCCATGTCGACCCAGCGAATGCTTGCTGAGTACTTTGATGTGCCAAGTGCTGTGCTAGGTCCTGGGGTGAGTCCGAAGCCCCTGCTCAGCCTAGTGTGAGAGACAGAGAAAGCAAACACTCATTTGCATTTGCACTCATTTGCATATATGCTCATTTGCATACCCGAGACAGCATCTGCACTGGCCCAGAATGCAGAGCCTGGTCCAGGTCCGAAGATAATGAGAACAATGGTGAGGACTTGATTCAAGGTTGCCTTTATTTTTGTTTCCCTATGAAGCAGCCAACAATCAGCAGTACCTGGAACACAGACAAAGATGCAGGAGGGTGAACGGGGCTCCCCATGCCTCCACTCTTCCTCATAGGCACACCCAGAGTTTTGTGGTCCCAACAGCTGGTGTGGATTTGAGGCCACCAGAATGGGGGAGGGTGGAACTGCTTCCTCACTGCCTTCGTACTCCCAACCTCATCAGCCACCAAAAAGGATGGATGTGACCCAAAAGGCAGTAATCCTGCCACTCAGCCTGGAATTTGAAGGTTCTAGGCCAGTGCTGTCCAATGGAAATTCTTGCCGTGACAGAAATGTTCTATATCTGCACTGCACACAATGGTAGCCACTAGGCGCATATGGCTGCTGAGAGCTCCTTACGTAGCCAGTGTGCCATAGAAAACGAATTTTTAATTGTATTTAATTTTAACTAATTTAAATTTGTATTTAAACAGCCTTATGTGACTATTGGCCGCCATATTGGACAGCACAATTCTAGGCTGCAGATTCCAGGTGGGTCAGTAGTAAGACAGTCTCTCCTTATCCAGGCCTGTGCTGTGTCAGGCCCATGAGTTTTCTATCCATGCCCCTTAGGGACAGACTCTGTGGGCAGGCCTGGCTGGTGTCCTGACATCTGTATGCATCCTCAGTTTTCACAGCAGTTTGCCTTTCCTATGCCCTGTGTGTAGGTGGATGGAGGGTAGGGGGGAGGAAGAGAAGAACAGCTGCTTGCACCAGGCAGGTTCCTTCTTGCAACTGGAGCCAACTCAGGCTGACTGAAGCAGAAAATGCACTCATTACAAGGATATGGACAGGCTCACAGATTCACTGAGAGAGCAGAGGAATTAGGTTCGGGTTCCTACAGCCAGGACAGAGCTTAGGTTGAGTGAGGAGTCATAGTATACACTCCTGATATTGTTGGCACCCATCACTGGGTGCTACGAGTCACTGTGGCTGCAAGTGCTGCCCTAAAAATGTCATCCTTCTGCAGCCACTGCCAGCACCCTGTGGTCATTATAACTCTGGGGCAGTGTGTCTGGTTGAAGCTACCTGGGCCATCTGCCCACCCACTAGCTGCAAGGAAGGCTGGGGAAGCAAGT
This sequence comes from Propithecus coquereli, assembly GCF_000956105.1. Taxonomy (NCBI): domain Eukaryota; kingdom Metazoa; phylum Chordata; class Mammalia; order Primates; family Indriidae; genus Propithecus; species Propithecus coquereli. The sequence continues at coordinate 4,929,249 of NW_012134969.1, read as the reverse complement.
AGCTGCCACTTTCAGCCTCTGCAGTAGGAGGCAGGATCTGCCTTAGCTCAGAAAATTCCACAGAGCCAGGAAGGGGGCTCAGATGCTTGGTGATACTAAGAATGAATATTCATTCATGACTACCATGTAATACTCATTCAAATCTCCACTGAGGCAAGCAAGATCTGCAGTTCCTCTAGATTCAGTAACGCCTACTGTGAATCCAGCCAGGCTAACAGAAAACTGTGTAGGCAAATCCCATTGCGTTGGCCACCCTAGAACTGCATTCCCCAAAGGGCACCTTGGTAAGATGCCATAGGTGGACAGAAAGGATTTATATGACACAGACCCATAAAACATATTATGTCACCCTGAGGACATTGTTCATGACCTTTCATAGGGTCCTTTTTATGAGAAACTATGAGAGGGGTTTGTCTTAGGCCTCAGTAACTGGCAAACTGTGCGTCTCCCCTGACACCTGTGAACAGCGTGAATCAAAGAACTGACAGACACCGTCTTTGGGTTGGCTGCCAGAAAACGTAGGGCCAAAGCCATACCCACTTGATGTCCAAGAAGACCCCAGAGTATGTATTTTACACATAATAACCCTATTTTCGTCATCAACTTTAAAGTTAGTGATTTATTTAAAATTTTAATTATATGTTTGTAATCCACCTTAACTCCTTTTTGGAAAGAGTCAAAATAAAAACCATAAAAAGATCAGCCCATAATTATGCCAAGAGTCATTTCAATGTGCTGAATGCACAAAGAAGGGCCAGGGGGCTCTGCCTGGGGGTGAGGGACAGGGAGGCAGCGTCACAGGAAACTCCTAGAGGGGGCCCGTTTGGAGGATGAAGAGGTAGATGCTCATTCATGAACAGGATCAGGCAAGGAAGACCCTGCTGGCAGCATGGGCAAAACAAATATTTTATTTTGATTTTCAGCCCTTTTTTCCTAAACATTCACTGCTGAGGTTTGAAGGTGAGTTTTTAACACTCGGGCTCCACGATGCTTTTCTCTGACTCATATTTTTGCCTTCCACGTTTTTCTAATTTTCAGGGGAGCCCAGAGCAGAGTGGGAAAGGACTCTGGGGCTAAATTAAGAGGCTCTCTGCTGGCCCTGCTTCCATCCCATCTGCCCCATTTGGCTCCCATCCTGTTGACAGGTGGGCCTGGCACAGCGGCTCATGCCTTTCAGTTAATTGTGTGCGGCTCTGAAAAGGCCTGTTCACTCACTTCAGAAAGAAACACCCAAATAAATCCACCCCCTTTGGTGGAATTAGCAGCCAAAGTAGCTTTCTAGAGAGCAAATGGTGCCAGACCAATTTAATTTCCTTGTCTGATAGAATGAAAGAGCACACAGATAAGGAAACAAGCGATAGATGCAATCTCCTGGGCTGCGCGGGAGTGCCGATGCTGCCCCATGAGAGGTGCTCATCGGCTGAGCAAAGTGGCAGGGTCATGGTGGAGTGAAATACGGAAGGTGGTCAAGTGGCATTCGGTGGTCTATGAGCCAAGAATAGAGGCAGAATGTTTCAAAGATCCTACTAAGACCAAAGGGCTCCTTTATTTGACAATTTGGTGAGCTTCCTGATAGGCTTCAAGCAGGGTGCAGAGAAATCTCTCATGTGAGGGTGGTGTGGCTGCAGGGGCCCCTGGGTGACAGGGAGTTCTCCTTGGCTACAGAGCAACAGCTCCTCTTCCCTGGGCCTGGTACTTTCCATGGGAGGCAGTAACTTGTGTTTCAAAGAGCCTGGCTTTACGTGTCTTAGGAGTCAGACAGACATTCGGGTTTGGATGCCATTTCTGATCCTTCTTCTTAACTGGGTGAGCTCAAATCAGTCACTTATCCTCTCTAGATCTCGGTTTCTTTGTCTGAGCAATGGACATAATAATCTATTCACCTTGTTATATACTGAGCAATAGTGGTTAAAATGAATGTAAAATGCACAGTGCCTGGTACTTAGTAGACACTTAATAAATGTTATTTCTTGTCCCCCCTAACCCTCTTGTCCCAGTGCTCCCCAAATGGTTTGTGCCCAATGAACCAGCACTGGTTACAAGAGCCCAGATATGCCATCATCACAAGGGCTCTGTGATGAAACAAATCTCTCAGCTGCCCAGAGCCCCAGGACAGGAGCTGTGTACCATGAGACACAATCAAATAAAAAGTAAAGCACTCAGGAGTGTAGTCACAAATGGATATAACCAGCTGGACTTTGTATTACTCAGGGTTCTCCAGGGAAACAGCATCAGTAGGATGTATATACATGGAGAGAAAGAGATTTATTTTAAGGAATTGGCTAATGAGATTATAGGTGCTGGCAAGTCCAAAATCTGCCAGGTGGGCCGGCAGGCTGAAGACCCAGAAAAGAGCCCATATTGCCATGGAAGTCTGCAGGCCATCTGCTGGCAGAATTCCCTCTTGCGTGGAGGAAGGAGGTCAGTCTTTGTTCTGCTAAGGTCTTCAACTGATTGGATAAGGTCCACCCACATTACGGAGGGCAATGTGCTTTACTTAGAGTCCTCCAATCTGAGTGTTAATATCACCCGAAAAACATCCCTACAGAGACACCCAGAGTAATGTTTGACCAAACCTCTGTACACTGTGGTCCAGCCAAGCTGACACATAAATTAATCGTCACAGACCTCACACCGCACCCACGTGCACAGGGGAGCCTTGTTTCAGTCCCTGCCTCTTGCCCCACTGGGTTAGGGGTTTCTCATCTGTGCTCCCATGGCACACAGGGCCTTTTTAGAGGCCAGGGTCATGACTTACCCAGCTGGGTATCCTAGCAACTGTCATAGAGCCAGGCATATAGTAAGTGCTTAGTAAATATATTCGTTGAATGTGCAAGAACGAAGAGATCATAGGTGCTTAGTGGTTCAGTTGTTATCCCCTGTGTCACCTTCTTAAACTAGGAGGATGCAGGAGTCCTTCATCTGTCCCCCTCCATCTGGACTTCTTGGCTCCACCCAGGAGTATACATGGCAGCGTGGAGGTTGACCACAGGCTTCCCATTTACTAGCTGTGTGATCAAGGCAGCTTACTTCACCTCTCTGGCACACAGCTAGCACTCAATAAACAACAGCTCTCATTCAGTAAAACCGGGATTAGCCAGAAAAATGCCTGCAGGAAGAGTTGACTAGACAGAGCTTGCATTTGACACACCCCCAGGAAAGTCTTGGGCATCTCTGGTCCAGGTTTAGGAGAAAACAGACATGACAATGTTGAGAAGTACAATCAAGCCACTGTTACTTGAGTCTCTGCTAAGTGATAGATACATTTGATTTCATCATTTAATGATCATAATTTACAAGGTAGGGAGAGATTTCTTAGACTTTTTTGTGCCATGAGCCTATGGACCCCTTTTTAATTAATGTTTTCATTTTTATCTTATTTTATTTTATTTTTAGAGATGAGGTCTTGCTCTTGCTCAGGCTGGTCTCGAACTTCTGACCTCAAGCAATCCTCCTGCCTC
>NW_012134969.1:4912182-4914888 GCF_000956105.1 Propithecus coquereli | reverse complement strand
TGGGAAAACTATAGAGATAAAAGTATCTTACAGTTTATCCTTTTCAATTTTAAAGCAAACCAAACTCCACAGCATTTATTTATTTATTTTTAGTATAGCCAACATTTTCACATATTGGCTTAAAAAAAAATCCTTGTTTATAAGAAAGAAAGAAAGGGGAAAAAAAAATCCAAACAAGAATATAGTATGTGAGTACAAAACGGAGCAGAGTAGAAGGCCAACTGGATACCTACGTACGTAGAAGCTGAGAAAGAAGGCACAGCTCAGACCCAAGTGCGGTTAACCAGGAAAGGCTGCATCTCTGTGTGTACATGCTGCTTTTTCTGCAACATTGCATGATAGAACATCCTAGGACAGCCTGAGAGAGGCAGAATATGCAAATAAAGTCTCACATGTCATCAACAAAGGACAAATATTCCAGACGCATGGAAGCCAAAGTGTAAACATTTCTGAAGTCAACTCTTGACTATCCACATTCACAGCAGGAAAGAGCAAAGGCACAGATATTCCACAAGAGTAGACAAATGGGAAGGTCACCAACTGGGCTGTGGAATGCACTCTTTTTGAATACGGTTGTTTCTCATGTTCAAGGAATTCACAACTCTGCTATGAATATTAGTCATGAGGAGTTAGAAACCTTCATGAGTCAGAAAACTCGTCACCATTTATTATAGAGGATGGAAGTGCAGAGAGTTTAATGATAATCTCAAAGACACATTCTCAGATTGGTGACTAAAGTTTTATTGATTCTACTAGACAACCCTATAACTGTGCAAATGTAATTTTGGAATTTGGCACAAAAGCATGACATGAACAAATAACCCAGTTCACAATTGGAACTAGTAAAAAACAATTTTTTAAACTTCTACTAAAGCACTGCAATTCCCTTTTCAAATGCTGTGACTTCTCTCGTTTCAGTTGTCTGATTTTAACCTTAATTTTTTTCATTGCCTTTCTGCTTCTTTCAATAAATTCAGTCTTCTTGTTTTCATCTTTAACACATTGAGCTATCTCTTCATTTCTCCGAGGTTTGCTGCTTCACTTTCATGAGCTGTCTTCTGAACCTAGCTCTGGATGTTCTCCTTGAAAGCTCTTGCCCATGAAAGTTTCAGATAAAATTTCATCAAAGGCTGGGCGCGGTGGCTCACACCAGTAATCCTAGCACTTTGGGAGGCTGAGGTGGGAGGATTACTTGAGGCCTGGAGTTCAAGACCCCTTCTCTACAAAAAAACATTGTGAGATTCTGTCTCTACAAAAAATAAAAAATTAGCCGGGCATGGCGGCACGCACCTGTAGTTCCAGCTACTTGGGAGGCTGAAGCAGGAGGATGGCTTGAGTCCAGGAGTTTGAGGTTGCAGTTAGCTATGACGAAGCCACTGCACTCTAGCCCAGGTGACAGAGCGAGACCTTGTCTCAAAAAGAAAAAAGCAAAATAAAACAAAAACTTACCGAAGTTTCCTCCATCCCTACTCTCAGTTTGAGAAAGTCACACTGCCAAACTTTTCAACTGAGCTTTGGCCATGTGCAGTTGGATGGGCATCAGAAGTTTCCGGGGAAGAACTGAAGATATGAGGTACTCCTTGCTCATGACGCACAATGACCTGGATCCTTTCATAAACCTATTTTCACATTTATAACCCAAGGTCACAAGCATCACAGAATGAGCCAAAAGTTATACAAGCCCTTCATTCTACTGATTCCCATGTATTTAGGATTGGGGCAATATAATGAAAGGTAAAGAGCATGTGCTGCAGAGTCAAGCCAGACTGAATTTGGATCTTAGTACCACCACTTACTGGCCTTCAGTTATTCATCTGTAAAATGGGGATAAACAATAGTACCTATCTCTTAGGGTAGCTATGAAAATCAAGAGATAATATAGGTAGAATGTTTGGCACAGGTTCTCGACAAATATTAGCTATTATTATGTAAATATTATTGGGTTTATGAGAATGAACTGACTTTAAGTTCTTGGCCTTTAGCACTACTGCTTAGTAGATGTCAATATTGAACCAATATCTCCACATGATTTTCATCCTGTCATAATGGAAGTAAGTTTGCCACTGTTGATTTAATTTTCCAGGGAATATTTTCTTCAAGTTGAGGCACTAATTTGAGATTTATGGCCAATATCTAGCCTGAGTGATCATATTCTGCCCGTGTGAAATTCAACTCCCTCTTAAAGTTGGAGATTGCACATCTATGTATCTGTATCTACATAATATAGTCTGTTCAGACTTAAAATGTTAACTAGTGCCTCTAGGCACTGTTGAATAGACCAGAGGGGGAAAGGGTTATTATGGCAGAAGAGAAATGAACAGTACTTAATGAACTTGCATTTCAATTGAGCAGGGTTTTTAATAAAAAAGAAAGAGCTTTTTATAAATTCTTTTGCTCAGCAACAATAAAAAGAGGAAAGGAGCACTCAGCTGGGAACAATAGCTACTCAGCTCATAAAAAATCATTAGAAGGAACATTTTCTTTGTCTACCATGCCCAGCAATTTCACTGGTAGGCAATGATCCAGATCACTTAGATTCCACCTATAAAAATGAGTCCAGAGAATCTTCTCAACTTTTCCAGCTAATAAATTGTACTAACAAAAATCCTAATTTCCAAATGTCTATGACTCCACCATAAATAAAATTTTGGCTCATAATTCACAGAATGTTTTTGACAAGTAGATGATACTGATCTAGTGTTAATA
>NW_012134969.1:4906541-4912132 GCF_000956105.1 Propithecus coquereli | reverse complement strand
GATGCCTCCCCGAGCTGTGTTCCCGCAGAGTCCTTGCAGACAGGCCTGGCTCTGTGCCCAGCCCTCGCTCAGCGCGCATCTACTCCAGGGATGCGTAACCTTGTCTGGATGTGGAAACACCAGAGCAGCCTGAAAATATACTGTTGCCTAGCTCCCACCCCAGGAGTCTGACCGTCTGGGGTGCTGCCTGGGCACTAGGATTTGTAAAAGCTATACAGGTAATACTAAGATAGAGCCAAAGTAGGGGATCACTGGTTTAGTGAAAGGACATCAATTGTGCATACAGTTGCAGAGTGACAGCCATGTGCCAGGCACTGTGTTCAGTGTTTTACATGCATCACTTTATTTCATCTTCATAGCCATCCTGTGAAGTGGGAGATATTACCAACATTCCACAGATAAGGAAACTGAGGCTCACAGAAGGTAAGGAAATTGTTCAAAGCCATACAGCAAGTAAGCATATGACCCAGAATTTAAATCCACACTAGCCTGTTTCCAAAGCTTGAGTTTGTGAAATCCTGCCATTTCCCAATGGATGCGACATAAAGGTGGCAACATTCTCTCTTACCCCCAGCCCTGACACTCTGCCTTTTAAATCACCCTGTGTACGCTCTTTGCTGTGATCAAGGGTTTAAAAAATGTCATGGATCTGTATATCCATCAGGCCGCACCTAAAGGAGGCTTGAAGATCCACAAGGTCCTTTCCAGGTCCAGCTTTAGCTTCTTAAGTCTATTTGTCACCGAAGTGCCTCCTATTCATTTCACTGGATGCCTCCTCTGGCGTCCCAAATGCAACATGACAAGTGACAAATGTTCTGAAAGGTAGGGAGGTCCTTGGACTATAGTCATGTTGGAATGAATGACTACCCTGAGCAGACTAAATAAATTACCCAGCACTCACTTTAAGGCAGGAGAGAAGTTTTCAGGAACTTCAGCTGACAATCTTGGGCAAGTTTTATACTGGGAATGCTCCCTGGGAGGTGCAGAATGAGGGGGAAAGGGAACGGACTTTGGGGTTAGACGACCTGGGAGCAGATCCAGCCCTAACCCTTTCTGATCGTGGTGACTCTATGAAAAGTACTTAAGCTCTTTAACCCCGTCTTCCTGTGAAATAGGGATAAAAATAACGTACTACCTGGGTGATGAAAGAAATAATGTTTGGCACAAACAGTAGGCATTCAATCATTAACAGCTATTAATATTATCATACCTTGCTTTGCCATAAAACTGGCCAAAGGGCTATTTTTTTTCTCTAAATGTTCTTAGATGAAGTTTTCAGCTGTTAAACACATACTCTTATTTGGCCACAGGTATTTATAATCAATTATTTATTTTAGTAAAAATGTACAAATTTCATTACAATGCCATGGCAAAATACTGTAGCTCAATTTCCAATCTAGAGATTTGCATATTTGTCTATACAGGCATTTCCTATAAGATAAATTCCTAAAGCTTTATATGAAGATGTACTAGAACGGACCCCATAAAAAAACACAAAATGGTTGAGCTTAGGATGTTGGAGGTACTGGTCATCTGTTATCCATTCTTTTTTTTTTCCCCTGAGACAGGGCCTCGCTCTGTCACCAGGGCCAGAGTGCATTGGAGTCATCATAGGTCACTGCAACCTCAAATTCCTGGGCTCAAGGAACCCTTCTGCCTCAATCTCCTGAGCAGCTGGGACTACAGGTGAGTCACCACGCCCAGCTAATTTTTCTTTTTTTGTAGAGACAGGGTCTGGCTCTTGCTCAGGCTGGTCTTAAACTCCTGGCCTCAAGTGATCCTCCTGCCTCAGCCTCCCAGAGTGCTAAGATTACAGGTGTGACCCACCACACTCAGCTGTTATCCATTCTTTTAAAACTCCACTTGTTATAATGTTTGTACAGTGCTTGAAATAAATAAACTAGTGCAGTCAAAAAGATAGTCAGTAAAAATGAACATTTTTATAAAAGCCATTATGTACAGGCACTAAGTAAGCACATTTGTATCCATGAAATCATTAAGCTCCCCAAATAACCCTCTCAGGTATATATTACTATACCTATTTTACGGGTCAGGAAACCAAAAGAGAGGTCACGAAATTTGCACAAGATCACTCTGCTTTATAGAGAGTGGATCAGGGATTAAAACTTTGGTAAGTGTGATTTGGAAATGTGTGCTCCTTCTACAGTTTGCGCGGCCATTACTGAGCATCTAACGCAAGTGGCTCAGGGAAGGCTGTGTCCTTCCCGGAGTCACACAGCTCATCGGCTGCAGAGTTAGGAGACTAGAACTCAAATCTTCAGTCCTCAAAGTTTCTTTGAGAAAAAAATTGCCTTCTTTAAATATATTTTTAAAAGAAAATTTATAAAATCCTCAAGTAAATCTATCTACTATCAAGAAAATGCCTTGATAGTAACAGAAAGATGTGTTGCCCCCCACCAAAGCCCTTTGGGTGGGTAAATGCAGCTCCCCAAGAGGCGTCAGCATAAATATTAGCACCATGAAGAGAAACATTACGCACCATCCCCCTCAAAGCGGATCAAATTGGCAACACATGTAGACGTGTCTGCTTAATGGAGTCGGGGGAGAACAAGACCAAAGACGACTTCGTGTCAAGTGAAAAACAACTTCATATAGAGTTGAACATATGCAGATCCCATTAGAGCAACGCAACTCGCTTGCAGATGTTACCTGGCAGTTTTGCACCTGGCTCTGGGGAAAATGCTAATTGGCTTAAAGGTATAGTCAGACACCTGATTGGCTGGGTTGCAAAAGAAAATTTTAAATCCATTGATGTGATAGGTTTGCAGCATGAAGCCTATCAAAGCATTCTATGCCCAGTGGAATATGCGTTCAACATTAGCAATCTTTTATACTGAGCTCCAAATAGAAAACTTAAAATGATGCAGTATTACCCAAGGTGGATTTAAACAAACAGAAGATTTTGCAGCTACCTGCAAAATGGAGCAAAGATTCATGCCTGGAGCTGGAAATAAAAAATGCCAACTTCAAATTCTGCGCTGCTCGGCTGTGGGCAAGGCACTTCCCCCATATACAAAAGAGAATGGCTCAACACTCTAGTGACTCTGCAAATGCAGAATGGTTCTCCGATGAAAAAATCAATGTTACTGTGCCTCACAAAAATGTTAATAATGTCTTGAACAAACACTTCTCTTCAAGGAGTCGGAACACGCCATGCATTTCTCCTCGTTACTCCCCCTCCGTACCTTTCTCATTAGTCTCACTCTGCGGGCAGGTAGGTGGGTGGTATTTGAGGAGGAGAAACCAAGGCGACACGGCTCGGGGAGCTGGCCCATGGACCAGAGCAGGGATGGCCCAGCAGGAACCACGCCCCAGTGCCCTGATGCTGCGGGTGTCTAGCAGGCTGATGCAGGTGTGACTGGTGCCAAAGTGAAAAAAGGACAAAAGTAGGAGAGGACGAAGGCAGAGAGGCTTATTAGGAGAAAGAAAAACTTCTACTGCCATTGTAGATTTATGACTTCCAGACAGCAAAGACTAAAAGCTCTCTCTTAGGCTAAGCAGCCTCAAGAACAAGAAACGGTTGCTGTAGGGGATGGGAAAAGAGACACAAAACCTAGAGGAAAGCAAAGAGTCAACTGCCTCGTATTTCATCATTTAATCCAGAAAGTCGGATCCGTTGTCAGTAAACTGAAGACTAAAAATCTTTAAGCCTCTTTTGGTTGATCAGTTCGGCCCCTCAAGCCAATTTACACTACGGTAATTTCCACAGCTGCAAGCAAATGAGACGCTGAACAATCACCGCCTGACCTAGTCTGACCCCCACTAACTAGGTGTCCCTGGCTCCAGATATTTCTGGTCAGTTTACACTGCTGACACATTTGTCAGCCAGATGGTTCTTCTTTCCCCAGGAGCAACCTTCAGCCAGGCTTTGAAGGAAAACACCCTCTTCCCTTGATGTTATTAAATACAGGAGCCCCTCAGAACTGCTGAAACCCAGAGACTTTACTCAGAGCCCTCAGGGAAGGAGCTGTAAGGAACCCAGGGCATTACGGAGCCACACACCAGACACCAGCAACTGCCCTTCAGGCGTTCTTGCTGTTAAAAATTGGGTCCAAAAAGGAAGAGGGTAACACATTTAGATCGTCAGCTCGTCTTTGCATTTCTACATACAGTGTTTGCAAGGAATCGCCGCTTCACATATATTCTGAGCAAAAAATACGAATTAATTTCATCGGTTGCGTCTGTTTTCAGGTTTTCCACACACCCTACGTATTCTTGCATGGTTTCATAACATGGTAATATGTACTCAATTATGTCTGTACAGAAAATTGATGTTCCATACATAAATCTCATTAACAGAGTCAACTGTAACATGCTCACCGTGTGATTCTGTATATTGTTCTTGATTCACCAAACTGCTGTGAAAAAACATATTCATCTTCTGACAAAACAAATTCAAGGTCCCATTTATGGTAGACAGACAGTTTATGCTGTGTAAGCCCAACACCACCAGTCCTCCACCCTGTATGGATTTGAAAACATGGTGTCTATGACAACGTGAGACCCTCGCAGGCCAGTTAAGTGACTGCAATATACACTGAGCCCATGGAATGTCTAACTGGCCTTGGTAGGTAACATTAAGATATGACCACTTCATGGGGCAAGGTGTATGTGTGTGTATGTGTGTGTGTGTGTGTGTGTGTGTGTGTGTGGTGGGTAAAGATGATGAAAGGGCCAGAGAAGAGAAACAGAGGGCACATCTGTCTGGTCTCTCCTCCTGTTGGAAGTTGAAAACTGAACAGTGGCCTCATTCTTTACTTACTCTAAGCATAGGATCCAGGCATTTGTGCAGACATATTCAATAATATATTCTGGGGGTGACAGTTTAGTTGTGTCAGCATTTCTGTTACCAGTGCCTATGTTTGGAGTTTTTTATGCAGTCAAAGAGCTGAAGGCCAAAAATTGGTATGAAGATAACTGAGGCAAGATATAAGCAAACAAACCAAGGAACGAGACACTTTGCTTTGGTATTTGCATTACAAGATAAATACGAAAATCAATTTCAAAGTATTGTTGGGCTGATTTTCTATTTTTTTCCCTTGAATATTTTGGTATGAGAGGTAAAAATCTAAGCTTCAATAATGGCTTCTGAGAAAATTCACATCTATGATCTTGGCTCCTAATAGCTGCCTTTAGGAGCGAACCAATCAATACTGTGTCCTGAGGGACAAGTGGGCTGACCCTCTCATGGAGAAGGAGAGGGAGCTGTAAAAGAATCAAAAGACTCATTCACATAGTCTTTTAACAAATAAGAGAACCCACAATGTAGATGAAATTATACAACACACAAAGTGTTCTTCTTCAAGAATTGCACAACAGAAAAATTGAGTATACATTCAATTTTGGCAGGTCAGATTTTATTTTAACTGTATTGGGAAAACTATAGAGATAAAAGTATCTTACAGTTTATCCTTTTCAATTTTAAAGCAAACCAAACTCAACAGCATTTATTTATTTATTTTTAGTATAGCCAACATTTTGGCAGGTCAGATTTTATTTTAACTGTATTGGGAAAACTATAGAGATAAAAGTATCTTACAGTTTATCCTTTTCAATTTTAAAGCAAACCA
>NW_012134969.1:4892413-4893406 GCF_000956105.1 Propithecus coquereli | reverse complement strand
ACCAAACAAAGTTATGATCAGGAATAATGTGAACAACATTTAAACATATTACTGGTCAGACCCTGACTATTCAAACATTTGACCAGAGAATTTTCTGAAATTAAGTGAATGGTTAGGTGAACAAAATAATAGTCTTTCCCCATGACCTTTTTTTTAAAAAAAAACTATTCATCTGTGAGGAAGGATATCTTTCTGAAGGAGGTAAATCAATCCAAGGGGTCATCCAAGGGGTCTTTTAAAGTGTTATTAAGTTGTCAACAGAAAAGAGGCCAAACTCTGTAAAATAATTTAAAGAGGTTTATTCTGAGCCAACTTTGAGGACCATGGCCCTGAGCCATGCCCAAGAAGCGTTGAGCAAGTGGACTTGCTGTGGCTGGGTTACAGTTTGGTTTTATACATTTCAGGGAGACAGAAATTACACGTAAAGTTGTAAATCAATGAATGGAAGGTGTACATTGGTTTGGCCCGAAAAGGTGGGACATTTCCAGGGAAGAAGGGTTATAGATGGGTTCAGAGACTCTTCGATTTATAATTGGTTAAAGAAATGAAGCTTTGCCTGAAGGCTTGGAATGTTTTCAGATAAGGAAGTCTGTTAATCAGAGACAAGCCACCAAGCAGGGGCCATATATCCAGACTCAAGTGATCAGTTATGTAAATCGAGGACCTGCAGGTGTGGTTTAAGCTTTGTCTTGTTTAGTCTCAGGCCTGTTAATGAGTTACAAAGCTTATCTCCAAGAAGGGAGTGGGGCATGATGAGGCATGTCTGACCTCCCTTCTCATGGCCAGCAACTCAGTTTTAGGGTATCCCCTTGGCCAAGAGGGAGTCCATTCAGTCAGCGGCGGGGGAGCTTAAGGTTTTATTTTAGTTCACAAAGTCTTACGATTTCATAAAAATAAAATGCATGTTAAAAAGGGCAACTATGTGCTACTCACATGCCAAACATCGTATTTACAAATACAGATGAATGAACAAATACTAATAAATGAGTGATA
>NW_012134969.1:4890350-4892363 GCF_000956105.1 Propithecus coquereli | reverse complement strand
AAAATAATTAAATAGGGCAGTAAAAGAAGTAATAATTATCTTTTGGGGGAATTTGCCGTGTGACTAAATGCTTTACACATCCTTAATCCCTGTAACAAGCTTATTAGAGAGGATTTTTTTCTCTACTTTATAGATGAGGGTTATACTGTTACAAATTAACTGGCCCAGATCACATGATAGGACAGGATTCAAAACCAGATCTGACTCCAAGGCACATGCAAAGAAAATGGGAATGGAGATTCCAAGCTAATGCTGGAGTGACTCCAATTCTCACAAATGCAGTATGGATTAGCAAAATGTGACATCAATTAAAAGACGTGTTCTGAAGATGCTCCCACACAGCTTAGCATAACTTTCCAAACGCATGGTAACATTTTTGATGCGTAGTATTCAGAAAATGGCAACATTTTCTTAGTACTTAAAACTTATGATGCCTGCTAAGTACAAGTGCTCCTTTACAAAGATTCTTGCTTTAAAGGTTCTTATACTTAAGTAGGAAAAATAAGGTAAGTTACAGAGTTGTTTCACAAGGTACCAAACTATAGGTACCATAAGCGAGGAATAAAGCACTATGGCGATTAATACATTCAGCAAATATTTACTGGGTACCAACATAGCAGTGAACAAGACAGTTATGGTCTCAGTCTCAGAGAGCTGAAAATTCATATTACTTTTACTAGAAGCACCAGAAAAAGAGAGATACATTTTAGCTTGGGCTTCAACTATGCCTAGAGTTTGAGCACCTGGAGATCTAGGGATTAGGGCAGCATTCTAGGTACAAAAGTAACAGCAGAAAAATGAGAAACACTAAAGCATGACAAAATTAAGGCATGCATGGAGACTTTAAAGCAAGAACCATATTTATGTCTCTAATCTTCGATTAATTTAAAGTCACACCATTATTTTATGTACCAAAAGAAAAATTATTAATTAAACATCTAGAGCAGTGGCTCTCAATTGCAGACAGTTTTGTCCTCCAAAGAACATCTGGCAATGTCTGGAAACATTTTTGGTCACCACAACTAAAGAGGAGCTACTGGTCTTTAGTAGGTAACAAACAGCCTGGGGTGTTGCTAATCATCTACAATGCACAGGAGAGCTCCCCATAAAAAAGAATTGTTCGGCCCAGTATGTCAATAGTGCTAACGTCGAAAACTCCTAGACTACAGAATGTCAGAACTCGAAAGATGCATCTAGGATATTTAAAAAGTATTTTAAGGTAGATGAAATACAGTAGTTCAGTTTGGCTAGAACGAATCCAGGATTTGTAAGGGAGTACTGGGAAATAATGCTGGTACTCTGTATCTGAATCTGTTTCCTCACCTTTGGAATAATAAAGTGTTGCTCGGGGGCTGTGATTTGAGAAATTAATTTAATGCAGTGTAAGTCACAGGGCTGGCCTTTCTTGACCACTCTGTCCAACCCTTGCTTTTGAGAAACCTGCACTCCAATCGCAATAATTGATATATCTATTTCTGCTAATTCTGAGCTCAGGCGAAACACTGACCGATCATACAGCATCTCCGTTTAATTTTCTGAGCCTCGCTCTATGCCACTTATTCAACTCGGCACCCCCTCGCATGCACTCATTTTAAAATATTCTTTTCTTCTTCTGATCTTCTTTAACATATCACTTGAACTTCTCTAACAGTATTCATTATTTATGTGATTTATCCTTCCCCTAAATGTAAGTTCCTTTGGGTGAGGATCCATGACTAGTTCCTACTCGTTACTCTCAGGGGACCCACTACAGTGCCTTACACATCATAGGTGGTCAATAAATATGTGTAGAATGAATAAATGAATAAATATATCGTACTGGAAGACTATAATTAAATATAAACTCCTCAGATTTCTCCCAGCTCTTTTCAGCCTTTCCTCCTAGGGCTCGTTTCGTAAATCTTTCATCATTTTAGTAGCTCTCTAAGTTCTCATGCTTCAGCTATAGGATCTTAGAGAGAGTAGAGTTCTTTAACAAGGCCTAACCACTACTTTACAAAACATCACTTAGTA
>NW_012134969.1:4889701-4890300 GCF_000956105.1 Propithecus coquereli | reverse complement strand
AGTAGATGATACTGATCTAGTGTTAATAGGATAGGCTCTTTGGGTTGCTTTTCCATTAGAAGGGAGGGCTTATGCTGACATATTTACTCACTCCTATCAATCCTCCTAGTAGCCAGAGGTCTCTATCCGGGAGGTGCAGAGGCACAGGTCCTCAACAAATATTAGCTATCATTATGGAAATATTTAATATTTCCATGGGGGACAGTATGGTTCCACTGTGTGAAATGAGCTGGTTTACTTGGATATTTCACTTTTCACTGCAGTTTCTGTAGCTCATCCTAAGTTGGTTGATTCAGAAATTTCATATTCTTGACTCTAAGGCCTGGCTGATTCATCTTCTCCCACAAATGTCATTAAACTATATTAAGCTAACTGCGAAAGGTCTTGAAGATAAATCATTAAAAGCTCTTTTCTGTGTTCAAGGTTCTCCATGACAACCAAAAGATTTCTGTACCTGGATAAAATACATTATTTCTAATGATCCTGCCGGGCAATTATAAGCATGCCCAATAATACAACTCTTAATATTTCCTATTAAAAAGTATGAAGCAAAAATAGTCATCTGTTTGAGAATGTATTTTTTTCTATTTAGTTTGAAC
>NW_012134969.1:4877962-4878926 GCF_000956105.1 Propithecus coquereli | reverse complement strand
TTTTATTTTAGTTCACAAAGTCTTACGATTTCATAAAAATAAAATGCATGTTAAAAAGGGCAACTATGTGCTACTCACATGCCAAACATCGTATTTACAAATACAGATGAATGAACAAATACTAATAAATGAGTGATAGTAAAAATAATGTTAAAGAAAATTCTCCCTGTTCTCTGAAATGATCCTATTAGAATATTTCCAGAGTGTAGTCGTGGATGCACAGTACCCTAAAATAAAATTAAGTCACTTCTTTTTTAGAGTTCTTTGCAATGAATTCTTTCTAATGCAAACAGCAAGAGGAAATTGAAGTGAATTTCAAATGCAGAATCATTATAAATCACAAACAGAGCCTGACATACAAAAATACTAGCCCCAAACTGTCACATTAAAGCTATTTAAACATCACACATTTCCTAACTTCTAGTCCTGAATATTGTCATTGCTTAACACTCGGGCTAACAATCATATTAACAGTTCTCCAGTCTCTCTGTTTTGTTTTTATTTTGAATTCTCCCCTTAAGTGCAAACCATCTATAGCTGTTGAAAACATCATAAGGCCTCAGTAGCTTACAATAAACCAAAAAGCATCTAGCTAGTATTGGTATAAACTGTCCTGACTCTACTCAGGCCTTTTATTGATATCATACCACCCATCTTATGAAGTGAAAAGAAAGCAGGGAAAATAGATCAACAAACATGGTGCTGTAGTAGAAAGGAAGTAGCTAGAGGAAGATACATTTAGCTTTTTGCCCTTGAGGATACTACTGACATTTTCTTATCAAGATCTGAATTGCTATAAACACTTATGGAATATATCACCATAGAGTGTCCTTGAATATACAATAAGAGGTACAAAGAAAGTTGATGAAAATTTTACAGTTATGAAATAAGTTGATTTCATGATTATCTCTGAAAATGATCTAAGAACCAGGAATTAGGTACTGTCGATCTTGGTAAGCTGTTT
>NW_012134969.1:4867798-4869882 GCF_000956105.1 Propithecus coquereli | reverse complement strand
AGAAATAAAAGACTTTCTATGAAGCTACACAAATTAATACAATGTGGTACTGGCACAAGCATACAGCAATTAACCAATGGAAGAAGAGAAAACATAGAAACATTCCTATAAATTTCTGGTTACTTGATTTATAACAATGCAGATCATTGAGGAAAGAATGTCCTTTTCAATAAATAGTGCTGGACTATTTGGATATCTATATAAAAATAATTGAAACTGTATCCCTATCTCATACCACATATAAAAGTCAGTTCCAGTTTATTACAGATATAATCATATAAGACGTAAGATTACAGAAATTATCTTCATGACCTTGAGATTTTCATATATCTTAAGATACAAGGGTCTTGGGTCTTTCTGATACTGCTTGACAGATGTTATCACAGATTTTTCTATGATCTGCCTTGAAATAGGCAAAAATTTCTTAAGCAAAACAACAAAAAAAGCATTTACTATGAAGGAAAATTTTGATAAACTGGACTATGTTAAAATTAAGAATTTCTGTTTCTGTTCATGACTGGACACCATTAAAAGTATGGAAAAGCAAGCCACAAAGAGAAGAAAGGTACTTGCAATAGAAAGCACTCATACCTAGAATACCAGAATATATTGTATTTCCAGGTCCTTTTCCTTACTGAGAAGATTGAAATCAATCCCTTGTGATTTACCTTTTAATGTATACGTCCATCAACCACTAGATAATAAATAATTCCTTGAGGAGTGACAATGACTTAGATCTCTGTATTATTAACATAGCTCCGGGTTCACAGATGGGACTCAAGACATGTCTCTGATGAGGAGGAAGAAAGTGATGAGTCACGATTCCGTTATTTCCTTGTATCAAGTAAAACCTCTTCTCGAGAGAGATGAAAAACAGGGTTAACAAGTGTGTTAAGAGTGGCTGCTTTAAAAACAAACGTCTGGGCAAAAAATCCTAACAAGCATAAGGGAAACTAAGCTAATATTCTGTAATTAACCACTGTTTCAAAGTTAACTATAATTTATTAATAATGTGAGTTTAATAATTAGCACACCAATCCGAGGACTAAGAAGATACAAGTTCCTTCTCATCCTTGAGTCTTTCTGATAACACTGTTTGACAGATCTTATCACAGATTTTTCTATGTTCCTTAGCTCTCATTACAATTTACGAATGCCTACATCCCAAATGTATAAGAAGTACTACCATCTATTGATTTGAAAGGTTCTTAAAGGCCATCCACCTTTCTTAAAAGAAAGAAAGATGTTACAGTCATGTGGAGGCAGATACAGAAGATGAACTTCTGGCATGAGGAGTTCCACTGACCTACTTCCCAGTGAAACTGTCAAAACTGCTCCTTACCCCTGCACCGCCACACCCCACTCAGCCAGGCAGAGACTCCATTCCACATTGCTGCAGCCAGTAACACAGGGCTCCCTCTCTCTCCCAGCTCCTAGCCAGAGGACAGGACCTCAGCATGTCTCATCCTGCCCCCAGCTACCTGTTGCTGAGGCTAAGTGTAGTCGAGAGGTGGGGCCTCCCTTCCTCTCCCTGAGAATGGGTGGGTGAAGGACAATAGCCCTTTATCCAGTTGTTCCTCAGGCTACTGTCCCCCTCTACTGAACACTCAACTCCTAGAGTGGGGTTTTTTTTTTTACTCAGAGAGAAACCTGCCATAGTTCAGTTCTCATCTCAGCTCCAGAGCCCTAGTGCAAAGATTTAGCCTGTGGGATGAGCAGATCATAAAAAAGCTCCTAATCTCTTCCCCAAGGAACTGACTTAATTTGAAATAGACCTGGGAGAAGTTTAAAACTTGAGGGCTCCCTCAAGGGCAGTAGAGGTTGTAGAGAAAGGCAATTGATTGATTGGGAAGAGATTCATGGATCTAATGAAAATACAGCCTAGATGTAGGCCAGCTCACAGGAGAGAACCAGGGAATAAGACAGCAGGGAGGAGCCCTCTTGGGGTCAGGACAAATATCAAACACTGACCTAAGAAACTATTGCATCAAAGGAGCTATAATTTGATTGCATTCATTTGTAGAGGAATATATGTCCCAGGGCATTGATGAAGACAAATCAACAATTAGGCAGCAACTAATGGA
>NW_012134969.1:4866358-4867748 GCF_000956105.1 Propithecus coquereli | reverse complement strand
TTCACCATCTTACAAACCAAATAAGAAAAATCCTATGACTGTATCAATAGATTTAAAAAAAAAAAATTCAATAAAATCCAAAATTCATTCCCAGTGAGCTAGGCTGGGGTGACGCCACGGCACTCAGGGTAGCCCAGGCAAAAGATTGAGTGCATATATCGAAAAAAAAAAAAAAAAAAAAATTAATCAATGCTATTCACCACATTAACAGAACAAAGAATAAATAGCGTATAATCATGCCAATAGATATAGAAAATTCAATATACATTCATAATAAAAACTTTCAGTAAACTAAGAATAGAAGGAAAGTTCTTTGATGTGACAGAAGTCATCAACAAATACAGCAAACATTATACTTAGTAGTAAAATGTTGAAAACTTTGGCTCTGAGATTAACAGCAAGAAAAAGATATCTAACCAACTTTGCTTCTATTTAACACTATATTAGGTTGGGTGCGGTGGCTCATGCCTGTAATCCTAATCACTCTGGGAGACCAGCCTGAGCAAGAGTGAGACCCTGTCTCTACAAAAAATAGAAAGACACTTGCACTGGAATGTTTATTGCAGCACAATTCACAATCGCAAAGATGTGGAATCAACCCAGGTGCCCATCAATTCATGAGTGGATTAATAAACTGTGATGTATGTATACCATAGAGTATTACTTAGCCATTAAAAAAATGAATTAATACCTTTTGTAACAATCTGGATGGAACTGGAGACCATTATCCTAAGTGAGTATCATAAGAATGGAAAAATAAACCACATGTACTCACTATTAAATTGGAACTAACTGAACAGCACTCATACGCACAATAGTAAGTAAAATTCAACAGAAATCAAACGGGGGGAGCGGAAGGAGGGATGGGTGAAATCATTACCTAATGGGTACAATGTATACTATCTGGAATATGGGCACACTTACAATTTTGTCTCAAGCAGTACAAAAGCATTCCATGTAACCCAAACAGTTGTACCCCCAAATATTCTAAAATAAAATTAAAAAAGCCTTTCCCACATTAATAAAATAAATTTATTTAAAGAAAAAAGAAAGAAAAGAAAAATTAGCCAGGCATAGTGTCGTGTGCTTGTAGTCCTAGCTACTCAGAAGGCTGAGGCAGAAAAGTCACTTGAGCCTAGGAGTTTGAAGCTGCAGTGAACTATGATGATACGGCCGCACTCTCGCCCAGGTGACACAGTGAGACCCTGTCTCAAAAACGAAAAACAAAACCAAAAACTCCACTATATTGTAGATTCTAGCCATTGTAATAAGTGTTCCCTTCCTCTTTCTACAAAAGAAATAAGGACTGGAAAAAATTGTTATTCTTCATAAAAGACATGACTATGTAGAAAATCTAAAAGAAACTAAAGACAAAATTATAGAATTAATA
>NW_012134969.1:4860939-4862133 GCF_000956105.1 Propithecus coquereli | reverse complement strand
AAAAAAAAATTGAATACATAGAAACTGACAGTAGAATGGTGGTTACCAGGGGTAGGGGTGGGGAAGAAATGAGAAGATGTAGGTCAAAGGATACAGAGTTGCAGTTATATAGAAGGAGTAAGTTTAGAGGTCTAATATATAACATGAGGACTATAGTTAATAATACTGTATTATATGGTGGTAATTTGCCAAGAGTAGATTTTACGTACTCTTACCACAAAAAAGAATTTAGAAAGATAACTATACGAGATGTTGGGTATGTTAATTTGTGTGATCATAGTAAGCACTATGTATGTGTATATCAAGATACGTAAAGTCATCCCTCAGTATCCACGGGGTATTGGTTCCCAGACCTCCTGCAGATACCTAAATCCAAAAGATCCTTATATAAAATGGTATAGTATTTGCATATAACCTATACACATCCTCTCATATACTTTAAATCACCTCTAGATTCCTTATAATACCTAATACAATATAAATGATATGTAAATAGCTATGATATTATATTGTGTAGGGAACAATGATAAGGAAAAGTTTGTACATATTCAGTACAGATGCAACCATCCACTTTTTCCCTGAATATTTCAATCCAAGATTGGTGGAATCTATGCATGTGGAACCCCTGGATATGAAGGGGGGACTGGAATCCATGTATATGGAACCAACCCATAGATAGGAAGGGCTGACTGCATTATCAAAGCATCATGTTGCACACCTTAAATATATACTACAACAAAAAAATAACGTGTAGAATGTATTGTTGGGCCTATGACACATAAAGATATACTATATGTGTAATATATTTGCTAATGAGAGCAAAACGGAGGTGGGAGAAAGCAAAGCTATTAACGGACCAAGGAAATAACAATAGATGGTAAAGTAAAAATTCCAACAGAGTACTGTTGGGTTCGAAATATTACTAGATGTAATATATATACAATAATCCTACAAAAAAGGGGGAAATAGAGCTATACGGACGTAATGTTTCTACATATTACTGAAATTAAACTGGTATAAATCTGAAGCTAATTCTGCTAAGATGAATTTGTTAAGCCCTAGAGCAACCACATGCATGCACACACATACACACAAACAAAACACACGAGATATACTGGAAAAAAAAGTAAAATGGGCCTGGCACAGTGGCTCACGCCTATAATCCTAGCACTCTGGGAGGCTGAGGCAGGAGGA
>NW_012134969.1:4859462-4860889 GCF_000956105.1 Propithecus coquereli | reverse complement strand
TGAACTTAAATATAATATTTAATTGATTGATATGCATTCTGAATATTTAAATTATAGGCCATAATACGCTCATTTAGCAGTTGGAAAAAATCAAAAGCACAGATGATTGAAAGTCTTCTTAAACATTATATTTATTAATGGCAATGTCAGAGGAAAAAAATGAGTTTATTCTTTATTCATAATAACATTGAATTCTCTACCACTCACTGTCTTTAAGACAGAGGGACACTGAGCTTTTAATTTATGGGCATTGTAGAAACTTTGGATTGGTTCTTGTAACCCCAATTCTATCTCCTAATACCTGTAGAAGTTCCTCAGTCAAAAAACTACATATCCTATATTCCTTTCAACCTAATTCAGATTAGGTTCCATCAGTTAGAGGCATTCTTGTAAGACTTGGAAGGCTGAAGTGAAGGAAGGGCTTTCTTGCTGGGCTCTTTATGATTGCTGCTAGCAAGCAAAAGCATAGCACAGTGGTGGCAGCAACTGTGTTTCTCGTCCAATTCTGGTGGCAGCTTGTGAGGCAGCAGCTTCCCTGACAAAGCAGCTCTATAATTGCTTTGGGAGTCATTCTTCCAAGCCAAGTGTAGAACTTGCTCCTTCAGACCTTCCAACAATTTGTAAGCTGTATTAAATGCTCTCTTGCTGAAAATATGTAGTTTCTGACACTGAATCCTGACTGATAATACGATATAGAATACCTATCCTAGATTTAATGGAAATAACATGCTCTTGAATTTTTCAATCCCTCTCAGTTTTCAAGAGGGAATTCCCTGGATTCCATTTAATGAGAACACTCACCATCACCCTTGATATCTCTGTACCTTTGTATTTCCACTAAATATTGCTGGAGCTCTTCTGCTTCTGGCTATTATAAACTATTATATTTAAGACCAATCCTCCCACTGACACCAACTGGAAGAGCTGAATAAAATATAAACACATCAGTATAAAAGCACCGGAGGGCTGCCAAGTCAGCCAAGGCTCGAAGGCCAAGATCCTGGAGATAAGGGAAATGCATTGTCATAAGCCCAACATTCTGCACCACTTTTTCCCCTCAAAGAAGCCAAAACCAAAATTGTATATACTATAAAATTGCACTTATATGAAACTCTAGAAAAAAACATATCTAATCTACACAGGCAGAAAGAAGAACCAAGGAACATGTGGAGCTAATGGAAATGGTCAGTGTCTTGATTTCGTTAGTGGTTACATGCATGTATGCATTTGCCAGAACTCATCAGACTGTGCGTTTAAATGGATTCATTGTATTCTATGTATATTATATCTCAATATAGTTGATTAAGAAAAAACAGCAAGTTTTTACATGCTGGTTACAAGAGTTTTTTTTTTAAAGAACAGAAAAAGACATATACTAACAAAAATAAAGCTGGCATTGGTATACTAATTATCAGATGAAATACACT
>NW_012134969.1:4853095-4859412 GCF_000956105.1 Propithecus coquereli | reverse complement strand
CAAAAAAGCAATAGAGAAAAATCCATGAACACAAAACCTTATTCTTTCATAAGACTGGCAAAATTAACAAACCTTTAAGCTCATGTGACCAAGAAAAAAGAGAACAGACTCAAATTACTAGAATTGGAAATAAAAGAGGGGGCATTACCGTCAACCTTAGAGAAATAAAAAGGATTATAAAAGAATACTATGAACAACTGTATGTCAACAAATTAGATAACTTAGATAAAATGCACAAATTCCAAGAAAAACAGAAACTACTGAAACTGACTCAAGAAGAAATAGACAACTTGAATAGACCAATACCAAGTGAAAAGACTGAATCAGTAATCAAAAAACTACCCAGGAAAAAAAGGCCAGGCACTCAGTTTATAGAGGAGAAGGGAATACTTCCTAATTCATTATATGAGGCCTATATTATCTTTATACCAAAACCAGACAAAAATATCACAAGAAAACTAGTGATCAATATCTCTTATGAATATGGATGCAGAAATACTCAACAAAATACTAGCAAACTAAATCCAGAAACATACAAAAAAAATTATACATCACGGCTAAGTGGGATACATCACAGGGATGCAAGATTGGTTTAATAGCCAAAACTAATTAATGCGATTGATTATATCAAAAGAAAAACAAAGCTCACATAATGGTCTGAGCAGATGCAGAAAAAGCATTTAACAAAATCCAATACCCTTTTATGAAATAAAACCACTCAACAAACCAGGAATAGAAGGAAGTTCTCTAAGTTTTTGTATGTTGTATCCCAACCTGATAAAGGGCATCTACAATTAACCCACATCTAACATCATACCGAGTGGGGAAAGATTGGATGCTTTTTCGTAAGATCAGACATAAGACAAGGATATCAGTTTTTACCATTTTTATTCAACAATGTACTGGAGGCTGAAGCCAGGGCATTTAGGTTAAAAAAAAAAAAAATCATTCCATTAGAAATGTGAACTAAAATAAAATTTTAAGGCTCACCCCCCACCGGCTGACTAAATGGACCCCTCGTGGCCAGAGGAATATCCTAAAACTAAATTGCCTGCCAGGAGGAAGGTCAGACATGCCTTATCATGCCCCCTTCCCTTCTTGGGGACATCCTTTTTAACCCATTAACAGGCCTAAGGGTACTGAGGACTAAATTCTGATCTTTTTCTTTTGTTCAAAATTCTTTCGTAAGGAGGCCAGATGAGTCATGCCTACAAATGATAAAATCTCAGTAAACAGGTTTTTCATGACGTTGTTTACTTCCCAACCTGATTCTGGTATAACATCATGTAATAGATAAAAGACCCTCAAACATTCCTTTCAGCTGATTCCTGGTCTTTTGGACAAAACCTAACTCAGTCAATGGTCAACTAATGAATCCCTAAATCCACCTATAATTTCTAAGCCCCCGCTTTGAGATGTCCCACCTTTTTGGGCCAAACCAATGTATGCCTCCCATGTATTGATTTATGACTTTACCTGTAACCCCTGTCTCTCTGAAATGTATAAAACCAAACTGTAACCCAGCCACACCGAGTCTACTGCTCAAGACCTCTTGGGCGTGGCTCCGGGTCATGGTCCTCAAATTTGGCTCAGAGTAAATCTCTTTAAAATTACTTTACAGAGTTTGGTTTTTTTTTTTCCATTGACAGAAAGCAAGAAGTAAAACTATCTCTATTCATAGGTGACATGACCTTGTATATAGGAAATCCTAAGGAATCCACTAAAAACTGTTAGAACTAATAAATGAGTTCAGGGAGGTTTCAGGAAACAAGATCAATACACAAAAATCAACTGTCTTCCTATACATTTGTAATGAACAACCTGAAAATAAAATTATAAAAATAATTCTATTCATAGTAGCATTAAAAAGAATAAAATAGGAATAAATTTAATAAAAGAGATGTAAAACTTATACTTGTAAGCTATAAAACATTGTTGAAAGAAATTAAGGAAGATCTAAATAAACGGGAAAACATCCTATTCTCATGGATGAGAAGACTTAACATTATTAAAATGGCAATACTCCCCAAACAGATTTGCAGATTCAATGCAATCCTTATCAAAAATCCCAGCTGACTCCTTTGTATTTCAATAAAGCTGAAGCTGCAATGTTTCTTGAGGCCTAGGCTCAGAACTTATACAGTATCACTTCTGCTATATTCTACTGGTCAAAGCAAATTATAAGACCAACTTAAATATAAAGGGTGAGAAGAAAGACTTCACTTCTGGATGAGAGGAGCTATGAAGAATTTGTGGCCATTTTTAACCTACCAAACTACCTACCTACTGTTGTCTCTCCCAGTGGAATATAAGATCCATGAAGGCAAGGTCTTTGGTTATAATGTTCAGTGGCTGGTATATAATGTAGTTTACATTAAGTACTCAATAAATATTTGTTGAATGAATGAATGATTGCTAATACAACATCATTTCTAGAGTCATCATGATCCTGTTCGGTTTCCTCTGAGTACTACTTAGTTTGTCAGGGTCCTTCAACATCTGGCATCCAGAAATAGATACAAAATTCTAGATAAGATCTAACTGCCTAGCTCAGTACAATTGGGTAAATAAATGTTAACTGAATGAATGAATGACAAGTACAGAGGATTGTAATAATATTTGGTTTTTTAATAAAGATACTATGTGTCCTTTAATGCTGCTTAAGACTGCATAAATCTCTTTTTAGCAGCCTTTACAATGTTGAATCTTATAGGCTTTGAGATCAAATAAACCCCCATGGCTCTTTTTCCTGTGAAACACTGCCAAATCTCTGTCCTATATTTATATTTGAGACCTAAAAGAATATTTATCCCTGCTGAATTCAAATTTAAATTTAATTTCCTCTAAATCATCAATTTCTCTAGTTGATCATTTCCATTGACACACAAACCTGTTAAGAATTACTCAACAAGTTTCTATATTAAAAAAAGTAAAATGCAGGTCAAGTGCAATGGCTCATGCCTGTAATTCCAGCACTTTGGGAGGTCAAGGTGGAGGGACTGCTTGAGGCCAGGAGTCCAAGACTGTACAAAAAATTTAAAATTAGCCAGGCATGGTGGCTCATGCCTGTAGTCCCAGCTCCTTGAGAGGCTGAATCAGGAGCATCACTGGAGTGCAGGAATTCAAGGTTATATTAAATAGTAAGTTATGATCAGGCCACTGCACTCCAGCCTGGATGACAGAACAAGACTCCATCTCTTAAAGAAAAAAAAGAAAGAAAGAAAAGAAAAAGTAAAAAGCAAAAGAAAACAAAAATGGCATTCTTTCCCTTAATGTCTCATCTCTCTTTTGCAGCTACTATTCCATTTTTCTCTTCCTCTTCCTCACAAAACTTTTCAAAAAAGTTGTGTATATACTTACTCAACTTCTTCATTTTTTCATTCCCAAACCCAGCACCAATTAAAACTGCTTTTTAAGATCATCAAAGTCATCCAATGCTAAAATATTCCACAGACCCTCCTCTCTATCCTCATCTTAATGGTTCCACAGCAGCATTCAGCATAGTTGATCATTTGGTTTCCTTAAATATATTCCTGTCTTAGCTTTTATGGCACCATTTTCTCCTTAATTTTTTCCTTCTGTCTCCTTTGCTGATTTCTCCTTTTTCTAACTTGATCCATACATGTTTGGGTTCTTTACACCAGGATCTTGTTTTTGTTTTCCCTCTCCTTATTTCCATCCATAACTTTACTTTCCATGACCTCTTAAGATTGGTTTCAGCATCATTCTAAGTTGATGACTCCCCAATTATTAAGTCTAGACCCTTCTTCTGAATTCTAGACTCATTTACTCAGTTCCTACTCTCCATTTCCACTAGAATTTTCTACTGAGTACTTCATTTAACGTCAAGACAGTATTCTTTTTCTCCCAAACCTGTTTACAATCCACCTGTCCCTTCTAAATCATCCCCGTTTCAGTAAATCGCTCTACTATCTACCTAATTCTTTGACTCAGAAATCAAGGAAAAATATTTAATTTCCTAAATCAAATCAGTCAGCAATAATTGTTGATTCTATTTCCAAAATTTATTTCAAACTCACTTTCTTGTCTCCACTCTGAACTAGGACACTATTATTTCTCACTACAATTACCACACCAGCCTCCTAAATGATCTAGTAGCCAATTCATTTGTCATACTGCCTCTAAAGTAACTCCCTTTACTTCTGTTTTTGGTTATGATGGAGTAGCTTGTTAGAGACCATTGCTCACATTGAAAACAACCAAAAAAGCCAGACAAAATTAAAAACAAAAAGGAAACAACCTACCTGTTTATTAGTGTTATAGAGAAACTGCTAAGGAGACTAGAGCCTGAGGATCCAAAGATTCTGGAAGAAGAGGGAAGTAGAGAAGTAAGATGACATTCTAAAATTGCTTTTTCCCTTAGGGTATTTGCTGATTTTTGTTGTGGAGCAGGAGGTTAAAAGTATGGCCAAAGGATCCAGGAATGCTGCTGCTAGGAAGGAAGGGCTTCTTGCAGTCTCATGAACCGGAAAGACAGAAACTGTAGACTCAAAGGTTTAGAATCCAACTGAAAAAGGCAGCCTTGAAAATGGAGCCTGACATACGGCAGGGTTTTCCCTCTAAATATGAATCATATTCTGAACTTGTAAGAGCAGAAGACTAAGAAGCAAAGCAGAAAACTTCTGAAAAAAGCAGGATGCTTCTAAAAATCACAGCCAAGTTTTTGGAAGTTTTGAAATGCTAAGGAGGCAGTGATTTGAGATCACAACCTGTCAAGCACAGGTGCCTCAATGAACACTCCAGGAACTCAGTTGGAACCCTTCGAGCAGTGGTTCTCAAACATTGGTGTACATTAGAATCACCAGGAGGGCTTGGTAAAAACACAAACTGCTGGGCCCCAACCACAGAGTTTCTCATTTGATAGTTCTAGGGTAGAACCAAAGAGCTGGCATTTCTAACAAGTTTCCAGGCGGCGCTGCTGCTAATCTGGGAACAACATCTTTACAAATAGTGGTATAATGAAATGCATCAGCAATTGGACAATCTAACTCTCATTGAAGCAATATTTTCCAAATGACCAATGAATGATGTTACAAAATTGTGCACAGGTAAAAAACAATTAATTAAAAGTACAAGATAGACCAATGGATTTTAATGACTCTGAAAGTTCATTGGCATGGTTACAGGTTCCACAAAGCAACTAATCTTTAAGAAACTACTACTTTTTGAGTTCTGATTTAGTAGCAATGAAGAATATCCACAACTGTCTGAAAAGACAAATAAAATACTCTTTCCTTTCCCAACTACCCATTGGTGTAAAGTCGTATTTTCTTCAAATATTTAAACAAAACAACATATCACAAGAAAATGAATGCAGAAGGTGATATGAGAATCAAGGTGTTTTCTATTAAGCCAGACATTAGGGAGATGTGCAAAAATGTAGAAAAATGCTACTATACTCACTAGTTTTTAAAAATTTCGTTGTGGAAATACAAATTTTAATAAATATTATGTTACTTATATTAACATATATCAAATTTAACATTTTAAAATGAATTAGATAAATATCTTAAAAACTTTCTCAGTTTTAATTTCTAGTATTGTAAATGTTGATAGAATCCACATAACAAAGTCTTTTGACTAAAAAGTTTGATAACTGTTGCTTTCATACGAAATGCATAACATTAAAAAAAATTACTTCGCATACCAAAGTAAGGCCTGAAAACCAAAATAAAACAGAAACAGAGGAGAGCTAGATATCAGAAGTATCAGACAAGGGATTTGAAATAACTATGAACAATATATTTAAGAAAACAGAGAAATGATGAGAAACATGCATAAAATTTTGAAGAACTTCACAGAGAATTGGATTCCATAAAAAAAATCAACTAGAAATTTTAGAAATGAAATTAAGAACTTAATAGGTTTAAGAGCAGATTAGACAGTGTAGAAGGACAATGAACTACAAAAAATTACTAAAAAATATCTACACAGAAAAAGGGTGGACATATACACAAGAGCGTAAAAGACATATGAGACACAGTGAAAAAAGTGAGAGCTGAAAATACACATTTCTGGAGTTTCAGAAGAGGAAAGTTGAAAAAAGATAGGAGGCAATATTTGAACAGATTACCAATAATGAAGTATAATCTTCTAAAACGGATGAAAGAACGACATCATCCCACAGATTCAAGAAGCTCTACAAACCACAATCAGGATAAATGCAAAGAAAATGACACCAACTCACATCCAATAGAACTGCTGAAAATCAAAAGCAAAAGACACTCTCAAAAATGTTTTAAGGCCCCAGTATCACCCAAGAAGTAGCCAAAATAGTATATTTCAGATTGTAATAA
>NW_012134969.1:4849364-4852515 GCF_000956105.1 Propithecus coquereli | reverse complement strand
ATATCAGTAGCTACATTAAATGTAAAAGGACTGAATACTTGAAGTCTAAAATTGTCACTGAAAAAAAAATCTGCATGTTGCTTAGAAGAGACAAACTTCGATAATAAAGATAAAGAAAGGCTGAAAGTAAAAAGATAGAAAAAATAAACCATGTAAACACTAACCAAAAGAAACCAAAGCTATAAATAATTTTAGATAAAGTAGACTTTATGGCAAAAAGCATTACTACAGATTAAAAGGGATATTTCAAAACAAAGGGAAATTCACATGGAAGATACAACAATCCTAAATCATTTGTCCCCAAAATCATTCCATCACCACAAGCAAAAATAAATAAATAAAAGACATATCTAAACGAAGAAACAGACAAATTCACAATCGCAGAAGGCTTTACACCTATCTTAACAGATAAAAGGGCAGGTAGATAAGAAATCAGTAAGGTATAGCACATCTGAACAATATAAACAACAAACTTTACTCACATATCTAGAACACTGTATCCAATTAAGGGCAGAATAAGTGATCACAGTATTTACCAAAACTGACCATATGCTAGATCACTGAAATCAGAGTACATTCTCTTCCCAAATGGAATTAAGCTAGAAATCAGTACTATAGGGATAACTACAAAATCCTCCATTGTTTGAAAATAAGGCAATACATGTCAAATAACACACAGGTCAAAGACAAAATCATACTGAAAATTATAGTATTTTGAACTGAATGATAGCTAAAGCCAACGATCTAAATCTTCATATCAAAAAATTAGAAAAAGAACAGCAAATTAAATCCAAATATAGCAGAAGAAAGGAATAATAATTAATGATGCAAAAATTAATTTGTAAATGGAGATTAATAAAGGATGATATAAATTAATAAATTATCCATATCGAGAATGAAAAAGTATAACAATGTAACACTACAGCTACTACAAACATTAACAAAGTAATAAGAAGATGTTATGAATAACTTTATAATAAATCTGAAATTTTAGGTGAAATAAACAAATTGCTATGAAAAACTAACCAAAACTAAAATAAGAAGAAATAGAAAATTTGAAAGAGATATATATCTTTTAAATAAATTAAGCCTGAAATTTTAAATCTTCCCACAAAGAAGTCTCTAAGCCCAGATGGCTTCATTTGTGAATTCTTACAAATATTTAAAAAAGAAACAAGACTTATCTTATACAAAGGTTGATAAAATAAAGAACACTGCCCAATTCCTTTTAGGAGGCCAGAGTAATCTCAATAACAAAATGTATCAACCTTCCAAAAAAGCAAAATTACCAGTTAATTTTTCTCATAAATAGAGGCATTTTTTTTCCCCTTTAAATGGTAAGTACTTTTTATGTCCTCTGTAGGAAATCTTGGCCTAGTCTATGCTTTTTATATAGAAGTTTTATTGTTTTACCTTTCACATTTAGGTTTGTTAAATTAAATAAGCAGGAGGCCATTAGCCCAGGGCTGTCTCCATACTGTGAGTTCCTACATAACAAATGCAACCTAACTTATAAGCACATAAACAAACTGAAACCCAACTGAGACAGGTAACAAACAATCCAGCTTCAGCCAGTCACCGGCAGCCAACTCATCACACCATGCCCAAATAAGGCAAATGCCTCAGTACATCATGCCCCAATAAGGCAGATCCCTAGCTGTAGCTAATCAGATGATTTCCCTACTTTGCTTCTGTGTCTGGCCTATAAAAACTCACTGATCACGCTACTGGGGTGGAGGGCGGGGCAGGTGCTCTCTGAACCTCTTCTGGTTCTGAGTGCTGCCCGATTCATGAATCATTCTTTGCTCAAACCTACTTTCCTAAATTTAATTCATATAAAGCTTTTTTTTAACAGGTTATAATCCATTAAGAATTAACTTTGCATATGGTATGTGATGGGGGTCAAGATTAATTTTTGCCAAATGCACATATAGACAGATCAGTGCCACTGCTTTGACTCATGCTAAGACACCAGCAGTTCTACTCATCAATGTTTTTGCACAATCAGTACAAAGGTCAACACAGTGATAAAGAAAAATAGTTACGATTTGTCTATCTTTCTGCCCATATATTACAATTCAATACAAAATACTTAAAAATAAAAATAAACAAATTGAGATTGAGTCTAAAAATATGATTTCTTAAAATGTAAATAGAATTACACCACTCTACTGATTAAAAGCTGACAGTAACTTCCCTTTGCATTTAGAACAAAGTTCAGGTATTATATGGAAACTACAGTATTTCATTATCATAATGCACAACTAGTTTTCAAAATCTGGGCACCGCCTCATCTTATGCTACCTCTCCTCTTGCCAATTACACTATCACGCTAGTTTTCTTTCAGGTCCTTAAACACACCAAATTCTTCCTCCATGAGCACCTCTGCACATGCTGGCTGCTCTACTTTCCTGCCACTTTTCACGTAGCTAGCTACCTCCTTCTTATCCTTTAGGTCTCTTCAAAGAGGTTTGCCCAGTCACCCTAGATAAAGTTGCCTCTCTCCCATATTCTATATCTCAGTCCATTGTACTGTTATTGTACTTATTACAACTTGAAATAGGTTTACTTGCCTTCTGTCTGCCCCTCCATTAGAATGTATGCTTCCATGAGGACAGGGATCTGGTTATCTTGTTTCAGAGTTATAATTTTTGAATGAATAAAAGAATAGTTTCAGGTTGTTTCATATCAATCTAGTAAGTCTTTTAAAATTTTGATATGATTATTTATCATATCACTCCCAATTATCACTCCCAGTTATTACTCCGAATTCTGTTTTACCTACCAATTTTATTGCCTTCTTTTTATCCATTTGCTTATTTATTCACTCATCCAAAAAAACTTATTTAGAGTTTATTATGTGTCAGCCATATAGGTTATAAAGATGAATAAGTCACGTTCTTTACTTTTAAGGATCTTACCATCTATCAAGGGAAAAAAAATCAATGCATGATAAAACAAAATTATTTCTTTACCAAAAAATTAATTAAATATAAAGCCTTAAATCTAACTAACATGTTGAAGTGAAGGAAAAAGAAAGATGAGTCCTCTGAAACAAATAGTCTAGTACATCTATCAAAAAAGGAAATAAAGCTAATTAAGCATTACTTTTTCTTAATAAATCCATGTTGACTCTTGATGATCACATCTT
>NW_012134969.1:4840415-4849244 GCF_000956105.1 Propithecus coquereli | reverse complement strand
GACTTCACGGCAAAATTAGCTTCTTCTATGATGAGAGTAATTAGGGAAAATCCATTCAATAGTATAACTTTGACTTCTTTTTAATCCCAATATTTAATTTAATTTTAATACAAACTTTATATTATATTAAAGAAGAGTGAGAAAACTATATGTTTACTGAAAGGGGTATAAATGGAAAAAGGTTGAGAATTTCTTCACTGCAGGCAGGCAGATTTCATCTAAATGTAAGGAAGAACTTTCTAGTAGTTAGAGCTGCCTACCAGTAGAGTGGGGTGCCTTGTAAAACAGAAAGCTGTCTTTCTATCACTAAAAGTCTTTAAAGAGAGCTAACAGGACATTTTCCCCAGGATGTAGCAGAAACTCCTGATTTAGGAAGCAGCACTGATCAGATCATTGCCTCTCAAACTATGGCAAAGAAGTACTTTTAATTTTTAATCAGCATGGACCAATAGTTTTATACAATACAAAGTATCACACATTTAGATAACACAACAATGTCAACTTGTTATAAAGGTTTCTAAATGTTTGCTTTTGATTTCTGTTTTAACTTGTTGCACTCAGGTAACAATAAACTATGGCCTAGCAATAATAGGCAAACTACACTTTGAAATCTCTACAGTCCGATGGTTTTTCAAATTTTCCTAGTCTGTCTTCTCCCCTTCTCTATAAATTGGGTATTTATATCAAACTACTAATGTCATAACAACTAACCTCTTTCTTCAGCAATTTAAGAAAAGCAGTAACTTAAAAGACATTAGCACAAGAGCATTAGATCAAGGACCTGAGATTTTTTTATTACATTAATTTTTTATCTCAATAAATTAAAAAAGCAAACTTTACTTTTTACCAAAACACATTTGAATGCTCATTTAAAACTAGTTACAAAGAAATTTATTTTCAGCCATTTCCCACACCTAATTTTCTGGTGTCACTTTCTTTACACAAGCTGATAATGAAATGTGTAAGAAATTACAGATGCACACACTTGAAGTTCCAAATTTATTCTACCAGCTGGTAGCAAAACCAACAGAAAAGTTACTCGGGGCTGCAGTGGGGGAACATATTCATGAATTTCAGAAGCATTGGGTAGGGGATTTAAGTATTTGCAAGCACCTGTAACACCCAGTAATGACTTGGCCAAAGCAAATATGGTGAGGAGGCAAAATTAAGAGTTGCCCATTCTCATACTTCCCCCAATACTCCTGGTTTTCTCTCTCCAAAGGTGACGAGATATTTTTGTTTAAAATCTGTTATCTTCTCTCCATTAAAAACAAAACAACCTTCCTTCTCAAAAGATAATTTTTCAGATTTATGAGCTATCATCTCCCAACTCTATCATACACAGTAGTTCCAATATTCCGTAATTCACTACACTTCTACTGAAGCAGGAGTTCTTACCTATGTGCATCTGTATACGGGTTTTAGGAGATCTATGAACTCTCTGAAACTCCACATGCCTTTAAGTTTTGGGTGAATGAGCAATTACATGAAAAAAAATGTCCACAGCTGTCAATAAATTCTTAGAGGGTACAAGAATCTAAAAAAATTATGAGCATCTTTCGTAAATTAAAAATGTGACTTGAAGAGAATCATAGGGTGCAGGTTCTTCATTAACTGTACAGGTATAAAAGGTTATTAAGTCATGTAACCAACGAGGACTTTAGAAATAAATCCCTTCATTTTGGAGATGATAAAACTTGCATTTGGAGAAGTTAAGGGAGTTTCAAGGCCACAATGCTGGCTGGAAGGCAGAAGCCAGAAAAAAATGCTGGCCTCCTGCTCGTGGGTCCATTCTCTCACATCCAGCTATCCACACAGGGCCAGACAGGAGTAAAGCACACTACAGTGAACAATCCCACCTCTGCTAAATATACCATCTCAGAATCAATCATGTAATTCTTTAAACGCTACTGGCTCATAAGATACATAAACATTTTCTGTTTTACTAAAGGTATCTAAAAATCATATTCTTAGATACATTTTAGAACTTGCTTCCTTGCCAACAGGCACAATCAACAACTTGTCAATCATCTGAAAGACATGAGTGCTTGATCCTACTGCAATCAATCAGAGAAGGGCATTCACTGGACCTAGAAGGGACACAGGATGTTTAGGAGACACAGAGCTTCGAGGAGGCACTTAAACACATTTCTTTCTCAGTCAATTACTCTGAAAGCCCACAATACGAAGTAAGTTAGTTGAGTGGATCTTTCAGTAACTGTTGAAGCTGTTCAGAAATTTTAAGCAAAACCTCTTTTCAAAGTTTATTCTCATGTTTATTCACACTAAAGAACAGCAAGTGCAAAAAACCAACAGAGATGATGCCTAGTGAAAAGAATTTTTATAGTAAGTAATTAAGTGAGAAAGCTGAAAAAGAATGCCTTATTTTGGTGTCAGTAAGGATGGATACGAATCCAAAATTTGTTTTTAGTTTTGTTCAAAATAATTAGAAAATTGAAAGTTTATAAATAGGAATCCAAGAAACCCTTCGCTTTCCTCCCCCCCTTGACTTCTGAAATACAGTGCAACTTTCTACCATCTGCTATTTTAAAGCAGAAACAGTAATGAACATATGGGCTTTCTCTCTCAAGCAGCTGTAGTGTAGTTAAAGTTATAATAATTGTCTTTCTGTAAGATAAATTTACATTAAAAACCTGGCCAGTTAAAAACAAATGGCTCAGCCTCACAGCCTTCCAGAATAAAATTAAGAAATTTAGAATCATCTATGACATATTACATTCATAGATTTAGAGGAAATCCTCTAACTCTTGTGCTTTTTATATTCAGGGTTAAATAAATATAATTCATGGTGCCCAAATCAGTTTATACAATCAAAGAGTTCACAACTCATGTTTTCTTTCTTGATAAAAATGGTAAGAGCATCAAATAGGTTCAGGTACTCTTTTATAAAAAACAGCAACTAAGTTCTTGAAAGCTTTTAATATAAATCCATTACTTCTGTGTGTCACTGAACTCCAACCTAAAGGCTTATTTATTTATGATAAAAATCATAATACATGTGGCACATAAACTTCCATCTCAACTATGTATCATTTATGAGTTTAAGTAAACTGAAAGGAATTCACAGCATATTGTGATCCACATATGATAAAAAATAGGAATTCTACCTACCTTTATCTGGGTGATTCAAAATCATAATTCTCCTATGAGCTGTTCTAATCTTGGCCTTGCCAGCAGATGGGCTGTAAAAAGAAATTAAAGTGCTTATAATAAATAGTGCCAAATGCAGATTATAAATTAACAGTTTATATGGGTTTCAAGAAATTAAAACCTAATGAGAATTTCACCATCTTGTGGACAAATATGAAATTACAGTTTTTCACTTAATTCCACTAACTATCAAAATAAATCATTGATACAATGCTGTATGTGTTTTTCTTCAGTCCTTTGTAATGCCAGTCCTTAGTCTCAATAAATTTAAAAAATAAAACACACTATATAGGTCGGGGGAGTCTTAGTCTGCAGAGTATATCGTAAGTTTGAAAGCTTACGCTTCTAAGTTATTTGGGGGGAAGGCAGTGTATACAGTGTGTTAGACAGGTATTTGGATTTCAGAGCTAGACTGTTGGATTTTAATCCTAGCATTATCATTTAGACTGGGTAAACTTTGTCCAGTTTTTAACTGCTTTGTGCTTCAGCTTCCTCGCTGTAAAATAGAGCTAGCAATAACAAATTCCTCATAGAGCAATAGTAAGGATTGAATGAGGTAATGCCTATCAAGTGCTACAACAGTACTTGGCATGCCACAAGCCCTCCGTGATAGTCATCTTTTCTTTTTATCTTTCAGAGGATCTCAAAACACCTTATATCTCACAGTTTATTTAGCTTTTGTGAGAAGCCTGTGGTAAAAGCTTGGTTGTTAAAGCCTATGCTGTAAACAAAAATTAAAGTAGAAAATTAAACAGACCTAAAATTATTTTGGTAAAACCTAATTTATCCAGTTTTGGAAATGTTTCTCATTAGTACATTTTCTAGGCAAGGAAAAAAAATAGCACTAACAACAACAAAATCCGTGCTGTGACTGAGCAAGGCAAAAAGAAAGAAAAAATAAAAAACAAAAAAATCCTACTATTGCTACTCAATAGCTATGCTATTTTATCTAAGCTACTTAACTTTTCTGGGCCTCAAATAGGGATAATAATAGCTGACTTAAAGTAGGGGTAGTTGTTGTAAAGATCAGCAGAATTTAATTTGCATAGATGAACCACACTGTAGTGGCTAGAAGCAGGTACTTTTAGAGCTATTCAGATATAGGTTCAAAATTCTGATTCTTCCACTCATTAGCTATGAAATTTTTTCTTGCTCACTTAACCTCTGAGTTATAACTTTCTCATATGTAAAACGCACATAATAAAATCTACCTCCCAGGATTATTTTAAAGATAAACTAGATGATGTAAGTAAAAAGATTACCACGACCTAGCATAGTCAGTGTTCAAATAGTAGCTGTTATTAGGGATGAAAAGGATGCTTATGAAAATTTATTATATATTTCCTACTTTTAAAAAATAAAGTATAGTATAAATATCCTACTTTAACATTTCTTGAATGACTCAGAGCATTATCATGATATCAATTAAACGCAAAGAAACTCAATGTCTGTAGTGGTTTGCTTCTTCTGTCTGTTCTGAATAGTGCCTCTTCCTTGCTATCAGCTGTCAA
This sequence comes from Propithecus coquereli, assembly GCF_000956105.1. Classification (NCBI taxonomy): domain Eukaryota; kingdom Metazoa; phylum Chordata; class Mammalia; order Primates; family Indriidae; genus Propithecus; species Propithecus coquereli. The sequence continues at coordinate 4,844,562 of NW_012134969.1, read as the reverse complement.
TCATTGATTTTGTTAGGGTTCTAGTCTTTAGCAGTTCCTTACCAGTTACTTGCCACCTCTAATCTTTGGGTAAATGTCAGTTCACTAAGCATGTTAAAATGTGCTATTAATTGCTTAATAAGCACATAAAATATTCTTTCATGAATAAAATGAATAAGACTTTTCATATAAGGACTTAACGGTATACCTTTTGGCTGTTTACGGAAGTCTCTAGGGGACCATATCAAACTTATTGTTCGGCTGTAGGTAACTCCCAGATAGACAATCAAACATTGTCTAGTTGCAAAGACCACTGAATTTTGAGAATGTAACCATTAAACATTGTGTCAGGGGTATGAACACTATATTGTTTAACTGCCTATTAAGAAATGAAAAACAATTGGTTGTAGGTATGTGGCTTTATTTTTGAGTTCTCTATTCTGTTCCATTAGATCAATGAGTCTATTTTTATACCAGTACGTTACTATAGCCTTGTAGTATAATGTGAAATCAGGTAATGTGATGCTTCAAGCTTTGTTCTTTTTGCTTGGGATTGCATTGGCTATTTGGGCTCTTTTTTGGTTTTATACGAATTTTAGGATTGGTCCTCTAATTCTGTGAAAAATGATAGTGGTATTTTGATAGGAATTGTATTGAATCTGTAGATTACCCAAAGTTATGGTTATTTTAACAATATTGATTCTTCCAATCCATGAGCCTGGGATGTTTTTCTATCTGTTTGTGTCATCTACGATTTCTTTTGTCATTATTTTGTATTTTCCTTATAGAGATCTTTCACTTCCTTGGTTAAATGTATTACTAGGTATTTTATTTTATTTTTGTAGCTATTGTAAATGGAATTGAGTGGTCATTATTGGTATATAAAAATGCTACTGATTTATGTACCTTGACTTCGTGTCCTGAAACTTTACAGAATTCATTTATCAAAGCAAGGAGTCTTTTGGAGGAGTCTTTAGGGTTTTCTAGGTATATCATCTCATCAGCAAAAGAGATAATTTGACTTCTTCTTTTCCAATTTGGATGCCCTTTCTTTCTTTCTCTTGCTTGACTATTCTGGCTAGGACTTCCAGGACTATGCGGAATAGAAGTGGTGACAGTGGGCAACCTTTTCTGGTTCCAATTCTTAGTGGGAATGATTTCAACTTTTCCCCATTCAGTATGATACTGGCTATGGGTCTCTCATACATGGATGGCTTTTACTATTCTGAAGTATGATCCTTTATGCCTAGTTTCTTGAGAACTTTTATCATGAAGGATGCTAAATTTTATCAAATGCTTTTTCTGCATCTATTGAAATGATCATATGGTTTTTGTTTTTAATTCTGTTTATGTGGTGAATCATGTTTACTTATTTGCATATAGTGAACCATCCTTGCATCCCTGGAATAAAACCCACATGATTGTGGTGTATCATCTTTTCGGTGTGCTGTTGGATTCTGCTTGCTAGTATTTTGTTGAGGATTTTTGCATCTATGTTCATCGAGGATGTTGGTCTGCAGTTTTTTTGTTTTTGTTGTTGTGTGCTTGCCTGGCTTTGGTATCAGGGTGACACTGGCTTCACAGAAGGAGTTAGGGAGGATTCCCTCATCTTTGATTTTTTGGAACAGTTTCCATCAGAAAGAGCTGGTAGCAGCTCTTTGTATGTCTGGCAGAATTCAGCTGCAAATCCATGTAGTCTTGGGGCATATTTTTCTTGGGAAATTGTTTATTACTGATTCAATCTAACTACTTGTTATTGGTCTGTTCAGGATTTCTATTTCTTCCTGGTTCAATCTTGGGAGGTTTTATGTTTCCAGAAATTTATCCATTCCCTCTAGGTTTTCTAGTTTGTGAGTGTAGAGATGTGCATAGCAGTCTCTGATGATCTTTCATATTTCTCTGGTATCAACTGTAGTGTCATTTTCATTTTTCAATGCACTTAATTGAATCTTTTCTTTTCTTGGTTTAGCTAGCTAGTGATCTATCAATTTTGTTTATTAATATCTTTTCAAGAACCAACTTTTTCTTTCATTGATTCTTTGTATTGTTTTTTTGGTCTCAATTTCATTTGGTTCTGCTCTGGTCTTTGTTATTTCTTTTCTTCTCCTGGTTTTGGGTTTGGTTTGTTCTTGTTTTTCTAGTTCCTTGAAATGGCTCATACTTTGAAAAATTCCAGTATGATTTAGTTTTCTGTGGCTAATATACATTTATCTTCCATTTTTGGTACTCTATAGAACTTCTTTCCTTTATTAGTATGTTTTCTAGTTGTTCTATATTTGATATGTCTCCCTAGGTAGATTCTAAATTACTTAAGGGTAGAAGCAATGATTTGCATCTTAAAATAGTATTTAGGATTGTATATGTAACAGATGCTTAATGCATTTAATATCATCCTCCAAGAAAAAATGATTATAAAAAGGTAAGCTCTTTAAAAAAACAAAGGTTCTACATTAGTAAATACTGACATTATAAAGGATCATATTGCAAAAATTTTGAAGTTAAAAAAGAGCTTTAAAAACCTTATTTCATAAAATTAATTAAATGAGGCCCATTAGATAAGATAAAAATTCACTAAAACTCAAATTTCCAATGTACATTTTTTGGGATATACGGTAAGTTCCATATTAGTCTAGATACTAAGTTTTAATTGAGCACATAAAACAAAATCTGAAAATTACTTCAGCCAAAATTATCCTTGAAAATCAATTACATAGCCTATAAAAAATAGTGCACATGGTTTTATTCATGAAACTCCATAAAGTATTATGTACACTGAGGTCTGCCTATCACTGAACTAGATGAAAGTAAAAAATACAAGCAAGGAAAGTTCTTATGTGCAAGTATGGGCATTCGAAACATTCTGCCTTTAAAATAATAATTATCAGACACCTAGGTGAGCTTTGGGGATGAGGGGAAGCATTCTCGCTTGACTGCTGGGTTTACTACCTTTTCGCCATTACTATATTAAGTCTCTAGGACCGTAATACATTTTAATACATTTGTTTGTCACTGTAAAAATTAGAAAAGATGGGAGAATTCTAGTTTTTAAACTTAGTATAAAAATTAAATGCAGCTGTGATGACATAACTCAAGTATACATACTTTTACCATGAAATTGAAAATGTAACTTTAAATATCATGTTCCCTAGACCAGAGATTTCAAACTGTGCTCCCTGGAATGCATCTGGCTCGCAGTGGGGTGTGTGGAACTGAGTGGTATCCCCCAACCTTGTGGCAAATGGACCAGTTTTGGTTTCATCTTTTATTTTTTTTACTATTGGCTTTTGAGTAATATTTAGTTTAAACAGCTCCACAGAAGTTTTTAGAAAGGTTGAAAATCACAAATGTGATCACTTCAGACAGTACAGTAAGTTCTCACTTAATGTTGTCAATAGGTTCTTGAAAACTGCAATTTTAAGCGAAATGACTTACAGCAAGTCCTCGAATAACATTTTTTTCCTTCAGTGTTGTTTCATTATAACATTGATGAGAAAAACATAATTGGTGTTGTTATATGTTGTTTTGCTTAAAGTCACAGTTTCTAAGAACCTATCAACAATGTTAAGTGAGGACTTACTATACAACAATACTGTATAACGACAGTATTCCTGGGCAGCTCAATAAAAATTTAGGCTTTTTGTTATAGGCATGAGTTATAGTGCAGAAAACTATTCTCTTGTGAGGAAAAACATAAAGCAGAGATTCATATACTCATTTTAGTAAACAATCACATATTAAATGCAGTATGGAAGAATGTGTAGAATCATCAAACAGCACATACGGAGTATTTTTTCATAGATCATCAACAGCGTCAGCTCCATTTTGCCTTCATCTACTTCTTAATATAGTCCACACAGTTTAGATTCAATGATTACAGAAAATAAAATCATAGTGATGTATTCACATCTTAAAGTATCTTATCATAATCAACATTGTGAAAGAAAGGGGTAGAGGAAAGCAAGATAGGTTTTATCTTTCCATTTAATGTGCTAGGGGCAAATATCTAGCTTCTGCACTTATGAAAGAGATGGGAAGAGCCAACATTTTCTGAAGCACCTGTTATTTGGTAAGAACTTGTATAAAAAGGTATCATCTATCATTCTTACATTATTCCAACAACACAGAATATTAACTCAAAAATGAAGAAGGTAAAAGTGCAGAAAATCTA
>NW_012134969.1:4839345-4839674 GCF_000956105.1 Propithecus coquereli | reverse complement strand
ATCAATGTTTAGGGAAGAAGAGGTCAATCTGTAAGATTCAGTAAAGACTTCTAAAAAGCTAGAATAATCCCCTAGGGATCCGAATGGATACATTTCACATTGGTGCAGATATCATAGGATGGAGGCTGAGACTTCAGGGATGCTAAAACCAAAAAGCCTTTCAGCCATTGGCCTTCAAGTTCTGTAAGGAAATAAATGACAAGTCTTAGGAAATCAAAGCCCCAAACCTTCAACAGATGACTCTGTAATGAGAAACGTCAGATCAGCAAGGGCAGCTGCATGAAGGTGCTCTGACTTTAATATCCAGTAACTCTGAGAAATCTAGAGCT
>NW_012134969.1:4838229-4839295 GCF_000956105.1 Propithecus coquereli | reverse complement strand
AAAAAACAAAAAAAAAACACCAAAAACTTGACCAAGATCATACAATACAATAGCTAAGTAGCAAAATCAGAATAAGGATCTGCTTTGCTTGGCTGACATTTATTGAGTAGTTACTAATTGCCATGTTTTGCATTAAGAATTTCATTTGTGTTATATAACTTAGACTTCATGGCAACCCTATGCTGTTGAAACTAATATATTATCTCTATCTTATTTTAAAGATGATGAAACTGAGGTCAACCATTTAGCAGGTGGTAAAATTGGTATTCATACTAGATCTACTTGATACCAGAGTCTGTGCTCTTAACCACTGAATTTTGTATAGCTTTCAGTTTCTAACCATTCTAACCTTTATAACCAAAATCTTTATAACCACGTATCTTTTTTTTTATTTCAGAATATTACAGGGGTACAAACATTTTGGTTACATAAATTGATTTTGTACCACCTGAGTCAAAGTTATGGATGTGTCCATCCCCCAGATAGTGTGCATTATACCTGTTAGGTGTGAATTTACCCATCCCCTTCTCCCTTCTTCCACCTGCTTGGTTTCTGATGAATGTTATTTCCATATGTGCACATAAGTGTTGAATGATTAGTTCCAATTTAATGGTGAGTACATGTGGTGATTGTTTTTCCATTCTTGTGATACTTCGCTTAGAAGAATGGCTTCCAGTTCCATCCAGGTTAATACAAGAGGTATTAGTTCACCATTTTTTTTTATGCTGAGTAGTATTCCATAATATACATATATTGCATTTTATTAATCCACTCATGTACTGATGGGCACTTGGATTCTTGGGCCATGTATCTTAAGAGAAATCAAAAACATAGTCAGCTCCTAACTATCTGTCCTAACAACTGAAGTGCCGTGGATGACGTTAAAGGATATCCTCAAAAACCTTTCTGTTTTATGATCTCTTCCTACTCACATTTCAAGACTATGAATGGGATATTCCAGGGAGGCCAATAAACATTCAAAAATAATAATGCTATTCTCAATAATATTAAGCAAGGAACAGTTACTAATATAGCTTACTTCCTAATTTGGTTTTCTTGCTTAAAA
>NW_012134969.1:4827688-4829684 GCF_000956105.1 Propithecus coquereli | reverse complement strand
AACCACCCTGCCTTATCGGTGAGCCTCTACCAAGCAGTGAAAATGTTCTCATTTTCTTGCTCTCATTGCCTTTACAATGTTAAAAAATGTAGTTCTACAAAGCTTGGGAGTTCTCTATTTATGGCATACCTATATCTACTGAAGATCACCAAAAGAGAAGGGAAATGATTTCTGAAATTTTCTCCAGTTGTTATTTATAAACATATGGAAAGACACAAATAATATTCATTTAAAGAACGATGTCCCTGTGTCCATTACTATTACTCCATCTCAAGCCACCATCACCTATCACCTGGACTATCCCAACACCCTCTTAACCAGTTTCATAGCTTCTACTCTGGCTCAGTCCAGTCTATACTCTATGCAGCAGGCAGAGTGATAACCTAAAATGCAAATCACATTGCCCCTCTGCTCAAAATCTTCGAAAGGCTCTCTATCATACCTAAAGTAAAAGTTAAAGTTTTTTCCACAGGCTATTAGGCCCCAAGGGTTCTGGGCCCAAGCTACCACTATTCCCTTCCTATACTCCCTTGGAATTACTCTTACTGCTAAGCTCATTTCCACCTCAAGACCTGTGCAGTGATCCCATCACGTAGAAAGCTTTCTTCAGATGCTCACATGACCCGCTCCCTCATTTTCTCAGAGTGGCCTTACCTGGCCTATCTAACCTAAAGATTCCTCTCTGCTGTTACTCTGCAGCCTTTTACCCTGATTTAGTTTTCTTAAAAGCACTCAACATTTCTAGATATTACATAATCTTACTTCTTTTGCTTATTGTCTTTCTCCACTAAAACGTAAGCTCCTACCAGGCAATTTCTTTGTCTGGTGTTAAGTATATCCCACTGCCTACGATAATGTATCATATGAGTATACCTCTTACCATCATGTAGTAAGTGCTCAATGAATATTTGCTGACTGAACGCTGTCTAGCTATCAATACTTTAGCCAAATAAAATATAAATAGGAAAACAGGAAATACACATATGCTCCCTCTACTCATAGACATATATTTATAGGACTGCAAAGTCACTTGGAGTTCTTTTGAACCTGAGTTTAATTATCTGTCAGTATGTCATCCTTTGAAAGTGCTGTCATTGTTCATGGCTAACTAAGCCTCACAAGCCTGTAATGCTTTTGCTAAAACAAGCCATTCATTCCCAAATTGCTGCAAGCTAAGCTGATCTATCCCAGATCTGCTTCTTTTTCCCAGAAGTCAATGTCTACGCTGTACTGCTTCACTGAGTTTTCTCTGTATTGTCTTCGGTGGTCACAAACCACAGTTCATGCTGTAGCTTTTTGGATATGTACTATCATTCATTCTGCATTTATTTTCAGCTCACCAGAGTAGCTATAATGCTGCTAGAAGAATGTATAATAAGTTCCACAGGATTTCATGCTTGGAACCTTGTGATTTTATGTTTCAGATAGGCAGGTGTGTTGGGATAAGGAGACTAGCTTTAAATTTCTAGATGACAGAAAGTCTTGGGTAAGCTCCATAAGGGCAGTGCCTGTGTACTTGAGTACCCACCAAATGGGTACTCACCAAATGTTTATTGAATAAATGAACAACCAATTAAACAGGTAAAATTAGCTACCTCAAAGTTGAGGTGATGCTACTAACTGGAGCAAAATGATTAGATGTCTAAACCAGAAATGAGGCTAGATATTAAAATAACATGACCACTTACAAGTTTCTTCTTTTAAAACTTCTTCACATTAAGAAACATGAAACTTAAACTAAATCAATAAATTAGACAAACTGACCAATGATATAATGATGGAAGTAAACTTCTACAAATATTGCAAAATCCAAGATATTTTCTGGGTTATTTTAAAATATGTCATACTGGGGGGAGGAAGGGATGGGTATATACACACCTAATGGGTGCGGTGCCCACGGTCTGGGGGATGGACATACTTGAAGCTCTGACTCGGATGGGGCAAAGGCAATATATGTAATCTAAACATTTGTACCCCCGTAATATGCTGAAATTAA
>NW_012134969.1:4824435-4825628 GCF_000956105.1 Propithecus coquereli | reverse complement strand
TTGGCCTTCAAGTTCTGTAAGGAAATAAATGACAAGTCTTAGGAAATCAAAGCCCCAAACCTTCAACAGATGACTCTGTAATGAGAAACGTCAGATCAGCAAGGGCAGCTGCATGAAGGTGCTCTGACTTTAATATCCAGTAACTCTGAGAAATCTAGAGCTCTTCATAGACAAGATGAAGGAAATTCCTCTAGGCTTCTCCCCCTCAGTGTAGCTGTAAGACACCTTTTCACCAGGCAATGACACTAGAACCATTTCAGTAAAGGAAGATTCATTCCCTGGCACAGGTGAGAAAGCCTAGAGCTACCTACCTAGAGAGGCAAAACAGTCTTCAAAGTTCCTTTCAGGTTGTCTAACCTTAATTGTTCCTGAACAGAAGGAGGTAAGTACTGATTTAATGAAAACGCTCTGCTGAGGTATATTTTTGGCATTTTCTAGAGCTTCTCTGGTGCCACATATTTTGAGGTTTATCCTCAGTCCAATCAAACTACTCAACTGTTTCATGTATGAATTGTATTTTCTTCCCTTATAACTTTATTCTTTCATCTGACTAGAAATACTCATCATTGACTACTCAAATCCTACCTATTCTTAATACCCAGCTTGAATCTGCCACAGAATGGCAGAAGTCATTTACCACTCATAACAAACAGCACATATCCAAACATACATATAGAATTCCTCTGAATTAATAAAAAGAAAAATAATCTAGTAGAAAAATGGGCAAAAGACTAGGTCAGAGACTTCACAAAAAAAAAAAATCTAAATGATTAATAACATATGAAAAGGTGCTCAACTCCAAAAGTAACCAGAGAATACTAACGACAACAATAGGGTGTAGAAATATTATTAATAGTATCAGAATATAAAGATCTGTGGCCTTTGTGAACTTATTTTGTCCACTGATGTATCTCAAGAGCCTAGCAACAATATCTGTACCTCCTACGGTTATTATGAGGATAATCTGTAAGAATATACATAAAGGACTGGGCACAGTAGTTTGGCACATATTAAACAATCAGTAAATGTGAACTGCTTTTAATTATAAATAGAAATAACTAGCTACTTGTAAACATAAGTAGTATAACAGAAGGACAAAGTTCTATAACCCTTAAATTTGTCTGAACAAGAGAAGATTCAGAGAAGCAGTTTTTGAGGTAGGCCCTAGAAAATGAATTGGTCTTCCCTAGGTG
>NW_012134969.1:4823152-4824385 GCF_000956105.1 Propithecus coquereli | reverse complement strand
ATCAAACAATAATCCAGGCAAGACCTGATGGCGTTATGGACTAAGGTGGTGGGAGAGGAGGTGGTACAAAGGAGTCAGATTCTGGTTGTATTTTGAAAGCAGAACTAAATGCTTCCTTGATGTATTAAATATGGAATATGGGAAAAAGAGGAATTAAGAATCACGCAGAGGACACTGTTATGCGCTGGCCAGACCCCACTGAGGAAAAGAGGACTTATTCCTGGGACCCTGGGGCTGCTGCTGGCAGATAGCTCCTAGCTCTCAGATGCTTCAGGAATTGCCTTACCTGAAGAAAGCTCATGCCCCCTTCCTGGGGCAGCCTATAACTAATGACTGGTTGACATGGGGGGTGGGGGGGATAAGCACTGTAATTCTCTAACACATAGAGTAATTCTTTATTCAGGAAAAAAATGTTTCTATGAGTTTTTATTTACTTTAGGGAGCTCTAAAATTTTGAATCAGCATAATAAAGAAGATAAATTGATGATGTTTCATGAACTGTCATTCCCACAACAGTCACAAAGCTCATTAACCTTAAAAGCAGGTATTGGTATTTGAGCAATTTTTTTACTTTCAGCTTTGTCCTGGTAGAAATGAAGTCTCAGAAAAGGCTACTTAAACTCTAGTGTCCAGAAGAAGTTCACACCTTAGAACGCTGCCTTTATGAGGAGTAGGTCAATCTGTACATATATAATCAATACAACCCTTCGAAAAGAACTTATATTGAGGATAGAAACTTAATATTTGGGAGCTGTGTATAGAAAAGCAGACAGAGAGAAAACAAAAAATTGCTGTTAATCACTACTAAAATAGTCATCCTTTGGTATCTGTGGGTGCTTGGTTCCAGGACCACTGGTACCAAAATCCGCATACTCAAGTCCTACAGTTGGCCCTGCACGAATATGAACCATTGGCTTTCCACATAAGAGGGTTTCATATCCTGTGAATACCATATTTTTGATCCACATTTGGTTGTGAATGCCGAGCTGTCCACATGAAGGGCTAACTGTATTTATTGAAAAAAATAATCCACGTATAAGTGGACACATGGAGTCCAAACCCGTGTTGTTCAAGCGTCAAATGTATTTGCATATTTCTTCAGAGAAAGTTCTATCTTCCAAACTTGCATGAAATTTAGGTTTTATATCACATAATTTTAAATAGAACAAAAGTATTTCACAGTATTTTAATATGTTTAAATTAGTATCTGTATCATAAGCATGCACAAAATTG
>NW_012134969.1:4820223-4821355 GCF_000956105.1 Propithecus coquereli | reverse complement strand
AATTACTGATGTAAAAAATTCAGTGGATAGACTGAATAACAGAATGGACATTGCTAAAGGCCAACCTGCTGATCTGGAAAATAAACTGTATAAATATTATAGAATGTAGAGCAAAAAAAAAAAAAAAGTCAGAGACATAGAGAACAGATTCAGAGGTCTAACATCTTTCCAGTAGGAGTTCTAAAAGCAGAGAAGGGAGACAATAGAGGGAAAAAAATAACTAAAGAAAAAGAAAAAAATGTAAGAAAATCTTATAGAACAAAAGACAGGCAATTTTCAAATAAGTTATGCCTCACTACGAATTCTTGTGCAATTTCAGAACATCAATAATAAAGATAAAATCCTAAAAACTGTTAGAGCTAAAAACAAACACCATCAAAACCTAAATCCCCAAAACACGAACAACAAAAGAAAACCAAAATAACAGATTATCTACAATGGAATAATAGTAATAAGACCACCAGAAAAATCAGCTGTGAGTATGTAGGAACCAGGAGTACAGGCACTGAAGTTTAGTCTCAGCAGAGATTTCTCTATTTCTCTAACGCTGGCTCCACCAGATTTCAAGGAGCTAGCAGCTAACCGATAATTAACAGTGAGAATGAAAGAAACAAACTGTTTAATAGAGAAAAACTTAAAACATTTAACATCCATCCATTCATATAAAAAAGAATACTCTAGGCAGTATTCTAGCAAAATGAAAAAAAAAGAAAAACCTAAGAGAAAGAGAAAGAAGAGATTGAAGAACAAGATGTTAAAGCTTAGAGCAAATAAAGTTTTAAAAAAATAACGAAAAGAGAACTCACTGGAACATTGAGCCTTGGACATACTCCTTTGAATGACAGAGATTTAGTGACATACAATTACAGTTCCTATTTTTTTAGTAACCTTATTTGATTCAGTATATTTTTTTTTTGAGACAGTGTCTCACTCTGTCACCCTGGCTGGAGAGCGCAGTGGCATGATCACAGCTCACTGTAACCTCAAACTCCTGGGATCAAGTGATCCTCTTGCCTCAGCCTCCCTAGTAGCTGGGACAACAGGCACATGCCACCACATCCAGGTAATTTTTTTTTTGTAGAGATGGTGTCTATGTTGCCCAGGCTAGTCTCAAACTCCTGGCCTCAAGTGA
>NW_012134969.1:4816590-4818831 GCF_000956105.1 Propithecus coquereli | reverse complement strand
GAAAACAAAAAAAAAAACCAGGAAGTGTGATTTAAAAGGAAAGGTCGGTGCTGAGCACAGTGGTGTGGCCTGTAGTCCCAGCTACTCAGGAGGCTGAGGCAAGAAGATAGCTTGAACCTAGGAGTTCAAGGCCAGCCTAAGCTACATGGAAAGACTCCTCTCTAAAAAAAAGTTAATAAATTAATTAATAATAAAGGTAGGTATATTCTTATATCCTGGTATAGGTTAAAACTGCCCACTTGTCATACATACGTAGGAGACAGCAGATGGTACATGTGGATCCCATATGAGGTCATTTTTTTAAAACCCATACATATATATCTATACAAGACCACCTTGGGCAAGTTTTAGTTTTGAAATATTTTCTTTTAAGATTCATATGTTTATGGTTTAGAAAAGTAGCTAACATTTTCTAGGCCTGCAGAAGATCTAAATAATTTCTTGGATATATTTTTTTGTTATATAAAATTAGGCTAGCTCATACTTCTACTTGTAGAACAAGGTGATCTTTCTATAAATATGTCCACATATATACCTGAAAACCAAATGAGTTACAAAATACATCAGAAATTCTTTCTCCCACTGGTCCAGACTGCTGTTTGGGAACAGCAGTCTATACAAGAAAAACAAAAACCTAACGTTCTATTTAGAAATTCAGTTTTTAACAATCTTGTCATGGTCACCATGGAAAACAAAGATGATATATATTCACAAAACAAATTTATGGGATATTGGCCAATGGTATTTAAGTTTTTAAAATTCATGACTTTAGATTATACTTGTCAAAAATGACAAAAAGCCTAGTTTTCACTGTATTCTCTCTGACCATACACAATGCATGAACATTTTGGATTCTAAAATTTCTAGGCATATGTAGAATAGCAATGCAGAAACCAACAGATTGCAAATTGTCAATGAAATCATTGATTGGTTTCAAAATGGTAGGAGAATTGCCATAGAGAAATCCTTTTCCTGCACTACTAAGCCTGGCTAAACTTATGACCACACTAAATAACATCACTACATAATTATGGTTTCTGATGTCTGCTGGTCCTTCAACCTTGCTTGCTCTGCATCAATCATCTTCCTTATCCTTAATTAGTACTCTTTCCCATTCCTCACAGCTCTTCCTATTCTACATTTTCACTTTCTTCATAAGCCTTCATGTTTTTCATCCACGCAGTAAGCATGAACCCCATCAACCTTCTATCCCTTCACCCTTGAATGATAAGGGCTGCTATGGAAAGTCCAAGGGCTTCCAAGTTAATCAGGCCCAGGCTCTAATTCCAATTAACATTTAACAGTTTTGTGACCCTAAGCTATTCTCTCTGGGCCCAATTACTTATCTATAAATTGAGGATATAAATACCTGTATCATAGATGCTCATGATTTATGATACAAGGTTATGAAAAATGACCAGCACACTGTGTGAACATGGTGGATACTCTGTTAGCCCTTTCTTCATTCTAAAATATTTAATCTTACTCCCTTTCTGTTCCTCTCTGTCCTATTCCTCCTGGAAACTCTTACTCATTCTTCAACAAATAACTTCAAAGTCATCTTCTCAGTGAAGTTTTCCCCACTCACCTCCTCACCCAAGCAAAACTCTTCAGTGGCCCCATAGTATTTAGTAGGTCTTGCTACTATTAATACACAGAACATTATTTAATAATGGTTTATTTATTTCAAGTTCCCTCCAGCATGTGAGCTTCTGGAGGCACAGACTGTACTTTTTATCTCTGGATTTCCAAAATCTAGCAAAATACCTGGTATACAACATATTTTCAAAAAGTTTGTATAATGGGATGAAAAGGCCCTTAAGAAGCTTCCCCATCATCCAGATGTCTCTTGTAGCTCATATTATTTGCGTGCTGTATTGGTGCTGAAATTATGTTTTGAAATGTGAAAATATAATAAACAATGCTAATTAAACTTAATTAAGAAACTAACCTGTAACCATGCCTCAAAATATCCTGGACTGGATAAATATATCCCAAAGTCTCATGGAAGACAAAGAAAATCAAGTTAAGGATCTTGTGTCAGATAAATTTCCTTACAAAAATGAAATGAAGATAATCTACAGGTCATGTAGGAAAAGATGAAGGAATAGCTAATTTGTTAAACAAACATAAAGTAAAATAAAGAAACTCCCAATAAAAGGGTTAGGTGATGTATCGAGTAGCCATTTGAAGGCTACTTCCTATCTCTTATTGATTGATTAATTAATTTAATAAATACTC
>NW_012134969.1:4815266-4816540 GCF_000956105.1 Propithecus coquereli | reverse complement strand
GAGGGTGTTTCATTTGCCTTTAAGCTGCTAGAACACATCAGAAGACTTGCCATATATATTTTGCTTTTCATTCATTCAACAATAATGAAAATGGTGATTTATTGTTTGAAAAAAAATCAGTAAAATTAACTTCTATGTCTAAGACTAACTTTTTTGAAAGAAAAATACAAAATGCCTTGCAATCTTTAAAAACAACAAAAAGATGGTAAAAAGGAATTTGAGGAAAAAACAACAACAAAAAGAAATCCAAATTTGGTAGAACACTGGAGCACATAAGGATGTTCAATAAATAAATGACCAAACCTGTGCAATTAAATCTTACTTATCCACACTAAAAAGACAAAGTATATAGCACAGCTAATCAAAAACCCATTCCTTGGTTAGAATTAAAATTCCTTTCTGAAGGTAGGTTGTATCTGAATTACCTTTAACTGTATTTTAATTAATCTGATATTAAAATAATGCTTTTTGAGCATAAACAATTGATAGGCTGGGCATGGTGCTCAAGCTTGTAATCCCAGCACTTTTGAAGGCCATGACAGGAGGATCACTCGAGCCCAGGCGTTCAAGACCAACCTGGGCAACAAAGCAAGATCCCGTCTCTATGAAATTAAAAAAAAAAAGTTAGCTGACTATATTGGTATGCCCCTGTAGTCCTAGCTACTCATGAGGCCGAGGCAGGAGGATCACTTGAGCCCAGGAATTCCAGGTTACAGTGAACTATGATCATGCCATTGCACTCCAGCCTGGGCTACAGTGTGAGACCCTATCTTAAAAAAAAAAAAAAATTTAGCCAGGCGCGGTGGCTCACATCTGTAATCCTAGCACTCCGGGAGGCCGAGGTAGGAGGATCATTTAAGGTCAGGAGTTCAGGACCAGCCTGAGCGAGAGCAAGACCACATCTCTACTAAAAATAGAAAAAAATTACCCAGACGACTAAAATTAGAAATAATTAGCCAAGTGTGGTGTCGCATTCCTGTAGTCCAGCTACTTGGGAGGCTGAGGCAGACAGACGGCTTGAGCCCAGGAGTTTGAAGCTGCTGTGAGCTAGGCTGACACCACGGAACTCTAGCCCCGGCAACAGAGCGAGACTCCGTCTCAAAAAAAACCTTTTTTAAACAACAACAACAAAAAAACCCGATTGATAGCAAACAAACAAAAACATATTTGGAACTTAAAGTCAACTTGAAATTTTTTAAAAAATCATGTATCCTATATAAGCAGATTTGTATTCTGAAATGAGAATAAAAGTCCTTTTTTTCTTTTTTTTCCAC
>NW_012134969.1:4808173-4809370 GCF_000956105.1 Propithecus coquereli | reverse complement strand
GAAAAATCTTAGGAAGATCCTATCTAGTCAGATGGGTTTAACAACTTTTAACTTCTTGAGTCAGAAAACCCTCTGACCCATTAGTTTAAAATAAACTTTAAAAACAAATTCTTCCCGGCATTCTTCAATAAGAACAAGTAACACCAATCTCTGGCATCTCCCTTTTTATCCTTGCACTTAAATTTGCACCCTGATCATAACAATGATCCCGCTGCAATTCTAGCTAGCCTCTTTCCTATCAAGTACTCCTGCAAGCTTTTATTATACTGACTTTGAAGTCTCTGTCAGGAACCCCTCAAAGTCTCTTTGGCTTACTTCTGATGTACACCTTACCTGCAATGTTTTGTAGCTTTGCTTACTTCTAGCTTAAGAAATCATTCCCTTTGCAGAAAGCTACTTTTACTACCTTACAGTAGCCTATTTAACTTTAAGGCAGTAATTTCTTAGACTAGTATTTCTTATAGCTTAACTTTTCATTATACATTATTCTTCTCTTCCTTTTCAAGTTAAGGTGAAATAAAATTAACTCTCCTTTGAAATTTAAGAATTTTTAAACATATCTTGAAGCATCTTAAGACCCTGAAAATTACCACAAAAACCAAGACTGTAAATCTAAATCCTTTCTTGGAGTAGGATTTCATCAATTTCTGATATCTAAATAATGAAGTGGCAATGTGGTACAATAAAAAGCCAAAGACTTTTGGAGTCAAAATTGGTTTCATATCTTAGTCCTGCCACTCATTAGTAGTATGACCTTGAGACATTTAACCTCTTTGAGCCTCAGTTTTCTTATGTGTCAGATGGTGAAAGTATCATCTAACTTCACCAGATTATCATGAGAAAGGGGAAAATAGTGCCTGGTACATAGCAGACACTCACTATATGTTAGTTCACTTAACTACTTGCACAAATTTCTATTAACTATTCTATTGCACAAAATGAACTATTCACTTGCACAAAATGAACTCAATACATTCATGCATATCTACTTTTATATATTCAATGAATAAAAATAGAAAATACCACTACTGTTGAGGCAGAAAACACATGTGAAATTTTTCACCTTATAAAAGACCTTATATTCGAAAAGATTGGAAAGCACTGTTTTAGGGCAAACAAATAAAAAAAAACTTGCACTGGCTAAAAGTGAATTTATACTACAAGGACCTAAAATAATCCTCTATAAAATCTCACACA
>NW_012134969.1:4805617-4808123 GCF_000956105.1 Propithecus coquereli | reverse complement strand
CAAGAAGAAAAAGGGAGGGTACAATGAGAGAACAAAGGTTAGAAATTGGGAAAGCTAAATTCTGTTTCAGGTTCTGCCCTCAACGCACTGTTACCTTAGGTCACTGCAATTTAGTGTATGTGTTCAGGGGCAGGGATTATCTATAAAATACGTTAAATATCTATGAAATATGTTAAAAACAGATTAGGTCAGTTATTGGTGGAATATTTTAAACACCAATTAAACCAGACAACTTGTAAAATGTAAAGTCAACTACTCCATCTATTTAACATTATGGAATTATCTCAAGATAATAACCACAAATACATAAGACAAAAAGGGACAAAATTTTCAAAGCCAATTCTAATTAGAAAATGAAGCCAGAAAAATACTGAAAAATGACTTCAGCATTTGAAAAAGATTTGTTAGGAATAAAGAACTATAAAGCATCTTTGTTTTGTGGCTCTTGATGGCTGAGACGTATGTCAAGTCTACCAATGCAACTTGTTGTTTGGTCTGAAGGTTCAGATCTGGCTGCTCTCAGAAGCTCAGTCTTCTGGGCACTTCAAGGTTCATTTAGATCCAGGAGTTATTTTCTTTAACTTGTTCATCACTGTTATCTAATTCACTGGTCCTAAATATATCTCTCTCAAGTATAAGGAGTATCTTTAGTTTTGTATTCTAAAATTTGGAGGAAAGGGCCTTTTTTACCCAATCAATACCTTTTATCATTTTATTACTGTACAGACTTTCATTAATTTTTTTTTTTTGCCAAAGGACTTTCTAAATTCCTATTGAGTTAGGTTCTAAACTATTTTGCCTATCTTCAAATGAGCCTTCCCTTTTTCACCTCACTCTCTACTCTAAGCCACTCCCACTCAATCACACACTTCTCCCCCCTCGATAAATTTGTTGTCTCTTTCTGGAAATTTTCCATTTCTGTCTGATTGTTTTGAAACGGGCAAACAGAAGTAGAATTCTAGGTACAGAAACACTAAAATTTTATATGGCCCGATGTGGTGCTCACATCTGTAATCCCAGCACTTTGTGAGGCTTGGTGTTCAAGACCAGCCTGAGCAACAAAGTAAAAATCCATCTCTGCAAAAAAAAAAAAAAAGAAAAATTAGCTGGGCGTGGAGGCACACGCCTGTTGCCCCAGCTACTCAAGGAGGTTGAGACAGGCGGATCCCTTGAGCCTAAGAGTTTGAGGTTGCAGTGAACTATGATGATACCACTGCACTGTAGCCCCAGGCAAGAGAGCAAGACCCTGTCTCAAAAAAAACAAAACAAAAAAAGATGTTTTTGTTTCATTTTCAATAGCTTCCACAGGATGTCCAATATTTTGTGGACATTTCTGATTGCAATAATAAAGTAATGTCATGGAATCGTAGAGCTATAAGAAATGATAAGAGAACATTTAGCCCAAATCCACATTTTATAGAGAAAGATACTGAGGGTCTGAAAAGTCACATGCCTTGTAAGTTGCGGCAACTGTTATCAGTGTCTGCACTGCAGTAGGACCCAGACCAGAGCCCATGCCTTCTAGCAACAATCTGAAGTTACTCCCATGCTTTCAAGGGATTATAAAAATTACTCAGTATTTTTCCAGTACTCAATAAAACTTCCTATCTGACTTTAATGCCCATTCACAAAAACCTTATAAAGTTTTTCACAACTTATTACTAAGTAGCTTTTTAAAATACCTAGAGAACGCAGTGTCATTTAATTACCTAATGTCAAACTAGATCCTACCAGTGGTCCTTGGTGTCCCAGCTCCTTATAATTCTCTATTTATTTCACAAAATTTTATCTTCTGTCTCCCTCCCCTAACTTGTGTTTTCAATATTCCTATGTTTAAAATGAAAATCGAACGGTTTGATAAGTATGAAAATGGAATTACTATTCCCTTCCTCAACTTTTCTTCTGCGGGGCCACGTGGCAATCTGTCATACTTCCAGTATAGAGCCGGATGATAATGAAAGGCATATATTTTGGCCAACAACTCAATCTTACAAATTATCGAGACAGTGGTTCAATGAATAATCTCCTAGCTGACACTGGAAATTTGAACTAGGACAATGTGTCTTTAGGGTAATTTCAGCATAGGAATCAACAACCTTACATATATTCATGTCTTTAGGCTCAGTAACTGCAAGTCAAAAGATTTATCCTAAGAAAATAATCAGAAAGGTGCCGAAAATGCCTATGAGAATGTTCATCACTATGTTATTTATAATATAAAAAACTGGAAATAATTTGAATACCCAATAATTAAATTAAGGCATACACAAAATATGTTATCTATAATAAATATTATATTATTAAGGAAAGTTTAGAGACCATTTGTTAAGTAGATAATAAAAGCAGGTTATAAAAAAGAATGTACAGGCTGGGCGCGGTGGCTCACGCCTGTAATCCTAGCACTCTGGGAGGCCGAGGAGGGCGGATTGTTTGAGCTCAGGAGTTCAAAACCAGCCTGAGCAAGAGCGAGACCCCGTCTCTACTAAAAATAGGAAGAAATTAATCG
>NW_012134969.1:4803907-4805567 GCF_000956105.1 Propithecus coquereli | reverse complement strand
ATTTGCAAAGGCACTTGGCTGTAACCCCACCCATTTCTCATTTTACTACATCAACCTGTAGGAACACTGGAGTTAAGATCCACCGCTTTAAGACAGTTACACTGAGATAACCAGTACTGAGAATAATCTATTGTACAGAGTTTGCCAGTTAGTGAGTGTTAGCAAATTTATTTAGTCAAATGTGAAATAAGGAGGCACCAACTATAAAACTCTCTTCTAAATGTGTAAAATTATAATATAATTAGACTTTAACTAAATTTTTTTAAACTTTTACCTCGATGCTAGGTTTAATTTGAGAAGGAAAGATTCCATTTTTATATCTTTATTAAGATTTAATAAGTCAGTGCTGGTAGGAGGTGGCAGAGATGAGAGACTGAAAAATGATTTCAAAAGGTATTTGATCAGAGGCCACTAGTAAAAAACGTGTGCCTACTCTGACACATTTTCCCTGTGAGCTGGTCTCTACTCCATGTGATACCAGAACACTTTTTCTCAAAATCAGCTCTCCCTCTTCTGAATCTGCTGCCCTTGAATAAGGGAGCCGGGGCACCTGAGTCATATCCTCCCATCCTAGTTGACTCATTATACATCATTTCCCTTCTGTTTCTTCACCCTTCATGTAAAGAAGATATGATTGATTCCTGTCTGTGACACAGAAAGGTGCCTGATATATATATAGCTTCTCAGCTACTAAATAGGAAGAAGAAACATGAAACTATAGTAGTCTCCCTCTTACCCACTGTTTCACTTTCCATGGTTTTAGTTACCTGAGGTCAACTGCAGTCCTAAAATAGGTAAGTACATACAGTACAATAGGATATTTTGAGAGAGACAGAGAGAGAAACCACATTTGCAAATTTTTATTACAGTATATTTTTATAATTGTATTTTATTATTAGTCATTGCTGTTAATCTCTTACTGTGCCTAGTTTATAAGTTAAACTTCACACAGGTATGTATGTATAAGGAAAAAAACACAGTCTATATGGAGTTTGGTACTATCCATGGTTTCAGGCATCCATTGGGGGTCTTGAAATGTATCTCCTGCAGATAAGGGGGGACTAGTGTATTATAGTCAGGCAATAGGATCACGTAAACACCCAAATAAGAAAAAAATCCATGCCAGTGTTATACTCTGCCCTATTCAAATATCCCCACCCGGCTACCTCCCAGTTTACCTATCCATTATGGTCCCAGACCACACTTCAAAAATTCCCTCATTACACTGAGCCTCTACAGAGCAAGAAGCAGGCTTTATTCACCTTCGTATTCCCAGTATATAGTATGGATTAAATAAAAGTTAGTAGATGATTGACTGGATGAACGCATGTGTGGATAGAGGGTTAGATGGATAGCTGGCCAGCTGGCTGAGTAGTCTGCTTCTGAGTCATAGACTGCTTCTGTACAGAAGGAATTGAAGGACAGGGTCCAGGTTAGGCCAAGAAGAAAAAGGGAGGGTACAATGAGAGAACAAAGGTTAGAAATTGGGAAACCTAAATTCTGTTTCAGGTTCTGCCCTCAACGCACTGTTACCTTAGGTCACTGCAATTTAGTGTATGTGTTCAGGGGCAGGGATTATCTATAAAATACGTTAAATATCTATGAAATATGTTAAAAACAGATTAGGTCAGTTATCGGTGGAATATTTTAAACACGGATT
>NW_012134969.1:4789957-4792015 GCF_000956105.1 Propithecus coquereli | reverse complement strand
CCTCTGCCTCATCTATCAGTGGAACCATCATAGTGGTTAAGAGCACAGGCTCTGAGCTCTGAAAGATTTTGGTTCTGCCAGACGGGGTGCCTCATGCCTATAATTCCAGTCACTCGGGAGGCTAAGGCAGGAGGATCACTTGAGCTCAGGAGTTTAAGACCAGCCTGAGCAACATGGTGAGACCCCATCTCTACAAAAATAGAAAACTTAGCTGGGCGTGGTGGTGCACACCTACAGTCCCAGCTACTCAGGAGGCTGAGGCAGGAGAATCACTCGAGCCCGGGAGCTGCAGGATGCAATGAGCTGTGATGACGCCACTGCATTTTAGCCTGGGCAACAGAGTGAGACTTTGTCTCAAACAAACAAACAAACAAAAAGATTTGGTTCTGCCACTTACTTACTACACACATGACCTTGAGCAAAATCACTTACATTTTACAAATAAGGACAATAGTGTATTTGCCTTATAAGGTTGTCAAGAACATTAAACAAAATGACAAATATAAAGAATGTGCCTGGCACAAGGTAATTCTCAGGAAATGTTAGCTGCTATTATTTTTATTGTCATAATCAAGAATCTTTAAACACTAAGGAATAAAAAACCAAACTCAAACTGGCATAAACAGTAAGGAGATTCTTCATTGCACATATGGGGCATCTTGAAGTGTAGCAGGCTTCAGGCATGGAATAATCAGGGCTCTGACTCCTTTTCTCTGCAGTGCTCCCCGCTCTGCCCTCTTCTTTGTATTGGCTCTGTCTCCAGGCTTCCCTCATTGTCCAGAGATGGCTGTGTCACCAAGTCCTGTGCAATTGTGACATTCTTCCTTGCTCACATCCATCCTGGACAGAGGAAAAAACCTCCTCCCCCAAACAGAAATATAAATCTGCTTAGGCCAGCTTAGCTTATGTGCCTACTCCTGGACCAATGACAGTGACCAGGGCAATTCCCCATGTTGACTGGCCTAAATCTGGCTTCCTGAACCAGTCACTGGTAAGTGAGGTTGGGTGGCCACTATTGGCTTAGACTAATTGGGATCCATCCCTACAGCTAGAGATGGGTTCCAGCTTTTTCCTGATCATATGGCTGCATTATGGCAAGGGAAGAAGCGTTCTGTTAGAGAGAAGGAAGGAATAACTCGATGTTGGATGGACAACCAACAGCGTAGCGTCTTTTGCAATGACTATTTTTTTTTTTTTTTGCATGCTAGTTCACATGTGTCTCTTGAGGCCTTGGCTCAAATGGTTTCTTATCAGTGTGGTTTTCCTTGACTATACCAGTCCGTAAGTCAGTGAGTCAGTCTGTCTTTCTCCACTCATGGAGACAGACCTGTTTTGTCACTACCTGACATGTCATATACTTATAGCCTTACTTGTTTATTGTGTCTTCTCCCTCTAGAATATAAATTCCATGAGGGTAGAGGTTTTGAGTTGTTCACTGCTGTACTTCTAATACCTAGAAGAGTCCTGGCCCCTAGTGAGTACACAATAACAATGTGTTGAATGAATAAATGGTTCTGACCCTGCTATGGGGCCTAGGAATGGCCCCAGCTTTCACAGCTCCTCCTTTTCTTCTCTCCTTCTGCTCTGTTTGCCCCTGGTCTACCTCCTGGTCTCTCGTATCCATTTGCTGAATAGGCTGGTATTTGTAATTTTGCTTTCTCCCTATGTAGTGTTGATTATAAATCTTTTTCTTCTCCCTTTTCATGCCAATTACCTTTTATTCTCTATATGCATAATATTAGATATTTTGTGTTCAAATAAAGTTAGAAAACCTGAGTGGTCCTATCCTGCAAAAATTTACGACATGGCATCTCATTTCTTTTGAGAACTACATTTATGTTTTTACATACGTGTTTGAGAAACATAAGGAGTGTTTCACTGTAGGTGCTTCTGAGTCTACCATCCATAGCCTCCTGAATTTGTATCCTCTTTGAAGTCTTCTTTGGTATAGATATTTTTTAAAATTTTGAGGGAAAAATTCTCTGCTTTCTCCTATACTACCCCCAACACTAAAATCTGTCTGCCTCTAATAAGGGACATGTGATAAGGCATTGTTTT
>NW_012134969.1:4788763-4789907 GCF_000956105.1 Propithecus coquereli | reverse complement strand
TGCATGCTATCTTCTCACTTTTTCTATAATCTAAGACTATTTAAAAAATAAAGCCTATTTGAAAGAAAAAAAAACGTTATACATGATGATTAGATTCTCAGGACAGCCAACAGTGCTTATTTCATCTGAGAGCATAGGACAGGGAAAATGGAGTTCTGTGAAATAATACTCTATTTCCCTTATACTGTTGGTTAAAGAGACTTCTGTGGGCTAAGAGAATACCCAACATTAGATACAGTGTTTTGTAACACTGCTTTCAGACTATGCTTTCAAATTTCTCCGTATCAGTGAATTCAAATCACTTTACAACTGAAAATAAAGTTAGTGTGCGGGTCCCAGGCCTGTCTGTACTCACTGATCCATTCTTTGGCCCTTCCCTACTCTGCTCTGTGGAAGGAGACCTAAGTCCTACAGGCTTCTGTGTCTGGTGGCTCCCAGTTGAGCCTGACCAATGGGATGCAATGGTGGAAGACTGGAGAGTGGAAAAGAGGGAGAGACTAGGTGCTTGTCCCCTTCCTCTCTACCAGAGCAGTGGCTCTGGCAGCAGCAGTGTCTCCTCTGTGGCTCAAGTTCACTAGACAAACACCCAGGATTCCAGTTAATGTGGACTCGTTTTGAAACACCTTTGGTCATCCAGCCCTAGGAGTTCTAGTGCTTTCTTACTGTTCCCAACCTCTGGATTGCCTCACCACCCCACTTTGTTTCTCAACAACTCCATTAGCTATGAAACAAGTTCCCTAAATTATATTTCCTTTGTTTTATATCACTTGAGTTATGTCTGTTTTCCTACTTAGACCTTGAATGACAGAAAAGTTGAATAGGAAAAAGGGATAAAGAGAAAAATATTCTGAGTGAGAGCAAAGGCAAGAAAGCAGAGTACCTTTGGGGCTCATCCACTTCCCAACTGTGTAAACTTGGACAAATTATTTCAGCATTTTAAACCTCAATTTACTCACCTATAAGTGTGTGTGTGTGTGGGGGGTTATAATAGTATCTATACCACATATGGTTATTGTATGAATTACATGAATTCATGCACTGAAAGCATTAGCATAGAGCTGGGAGACTGAGGTGGGAGGATTGCTTGAGGCCAGGAGTTCAAGACCAGCCTGGGTAACACAGTGAGATCTCATCTCTACTAAAA
>NW_012134969.1:4785064-4787613 GCF_000956105.1 Propithecus coquereli | reverse complement strand
GACCAGACCAGACAATATGAGGAAGAGGAGACCAGACCGGATGAGGAGGAGGAGATGAGACCAGACCAGAAGAGGAGACGAGACTGGATGAGGAAGAGGAGACGAGACCAGACCAGACCAGAGGAGGAAAAGGAGACCAGACCGGATAAGGAAGAAGAGACGAGACCAGACAAGAAAGAGGAGACCAGAACAGGAGTCAAGACTGGACAAGAAAAAGGAGACAAGACCAGACCAGACAAGACAAGGAAGAGGAGATCAGACTAGAAGAGGAAGAGGAGATGAGACAGGACAAGGAAGAGGATATGAGACCAGATGAGGAAGAAGAGATGAGGCTGGATGAGGAAGAGGAGACCAGACTGGAAGAGGAGACCAGACCAGAAGAGGAAGAGGAGACCAGACCAGAAGAGACCAGACAAGGAAGGGGAGACCAGAAGAGAAAGAAGAGATGAGACCAGAGGAGACCAGATGAGGAAGAGGAGACCAAACTGGATGAGGAAGAGTGTACTAAGTTCTTAATATGCAATATCTCATTCAGACCTCATGAACCATCATATAAGATAGGTATTGTTCTTTACCTTGTTTACAGAAGAGGAAACTAAGGCTTACAAAAGTTATGTTATCTGCCCAAGGTAATACCTTAACTCATGAAACTGAGAATCCAAACCAGGCCTGACTCCACAGTCTCTACTCTTAGCCATTATCCAAGTCAGATACCTTCTTTCTGCCTATATGGTTGTTCCCACACCTTCCTCCAAAAGTGTCCTCAGGCTGGCCCCGGAGCTGAGCGACAGCTGCTGTTCCGATGATTTCCAACCCCAGATTTTATTTTTACTGTGGATGGGGGGAGGGACACAGTCCTGGGCTGGAGGGCAGAAATTGGGCTTCTTGTGCTAGTCTTTCTCTGGACACAAGAGGATGAACTCTCACCAGACATCTCTTGCACTAGCCCTCACTTGCCCCATCGGTAACATGGGAAGAATAATCCTACTCCTGGTGCCTGCCAAAATTACTCTTTTTTGAGATCATATATAGAAGAAATCTGCATGAAGGATTAGCACTTATTAGACTATGTACAGATCTAGCCCCCAACCAAAGTTCCAGACTTAATTCCCAAAAGTTCCCAGCAAATTCAGAAAACCTCCAAAGGATCCTTACCTCCCTGCCTTTGTGCATGCCTTTCCATGTATCTGAAAGGCCTCCTCATCTTCATCTACCATAATCCTACCTATCCAAAGGGCTAGTTCATAGGCTTCCTCCTAGAAGGTGTTTGTGGACACCTTGAAGTGATCCATTTCTCCTACCTAATCTTTGGCTGTAAGCACTTAAGACAGGCATCACTCCTAGCCTTACCATATAATTACTGATGTAGTGGACATCTCCTCTATGGAGGACATGTGTTGGTTTTGCCTGCCTAGTATCTTCTCCCCCTTTTAGTAACAGCAACTTGATTTTCCTCTGGTGAACAACCTTCCCTCGCTTTTAATCCATATGATTTGGATGGGGTCAACCCCACTTCCAAATCCAGAGGAAGGCATGTGACGTAGGCCTATTCAGAGTTACTATAATGGGTTCGGTGAAGGGCAGGTCACTCAATTAAAACCATTGAGAATTACTCCTAGGACTTTTGCTAGGATCATTGGCATAAAAAGCTCTATTTTTGCTACAATTAGATGTAAACATGCAGCTGTGAGGGGCTTTCACATGGAAAAAAATTTCCTGAGCATAAAGCCACCCAAGAGCAGGTTATAGAAAGAGATCTCATCTGGAGGATAACATTGTTGGAAACCCTTGTTTCTTAGATTCAGCTATTCCTGAAATTATTAATAGAAGTAAGCTGCCTAGGACAAATAATTTCTGTCCCCTGCCCATATTCTTTTTTTCCCTTTAAGCTAGTTTGTGTTGGGTTTCTATTATGTAGATTTGAAAGATAGGAACACATCCTCAATTTGTTCATGAATTTTAAGGTGCCAAAGGCCTGATCTTTTTAACTTTACATCTCTTAGCATGGTACCTGGTAAGACAGAGGGTCCTCGAGGTGTGATAATTGATTGATTCAATCTCACTTTCCCTGAGCACCTACCATGAGCTGAGCTAAGCACTGGAACCACATAGTCTTTGCCCTCTGGGAGTTCTCAATTTAGTACAAGGAGAAGGTATGAAAATGAACATTTTATAATATAACTTGGGCTATAATAGAAATCTGAGCAAATTTTTGTGGGATTTCAGAGGGTTGGAGGTTTGGGAAGATGGGATGCGGAAAGGCTCCTCAGAGGAGGTGACATCTGAGTCAAGTTCTTAACTAATAGAAGTTCCTAGGCAGAGAAGTGGACATAGGCAAAAGGTGTCCCAGGGATGAGGTATTCCAGGTAGAGAGAACAAGATTATATAGGCCTAGGGGCAAGAATAAGCAGAACACTTTAGGCATTATGCGGCCCTGTAGAAAACAGACAAAATCTCTTTCTTTTCCTCTGCCTCATCTATCAGTGGAATCATCATAGTGGTTAAGAGCACAGGCTCTGAGCTCTGAAAGATTTTGGTTCTGCCAGACG
>NW_012134969.1:4778453-4781722 GCF_000956105.1 Propithecus coquereli | reverse complement strand
CATCTCAAAGCCAGGGCTTACAGGTCACAGGTGGGTTTAGGGATTCTTTAGTTGACAATTGGCTGAGTTGAGTTAGGCCTTGTCCAAAAGACTAGGAATCGGCAGAAAGGAATGCTTGAGTTAAGATAAGGGTCTTCTATCTTTTATGTGATGCTACACCGGAATCTGGTTGGGAAGTAAACCACATCATAAAAACCTGTTTACTGATATTTTATCATTTGTAGGCGTGACTCACCAGGCCCCCTTAGAAAAGAATTTTGGGGGCAAAGATCAGAGTTCAGTCCTCACTTGTTCAATAAGGCTGCAAAAGACTTAAAAATATTTGTATTATGTTTCTATTAGACACTTCTTTTTCCCCGCTCTACATTTCAGATAAAAAAAACCACTTGCAGTTTCCGACTGAGCCCTGTTTCTCTGCCAGAGACTTTGTATATTCCTACTGGTGCCTGAGACACTTTTTCCTCTTCTCTTCGCGGAGTTAACGGCTCTTACTCATTCAGACCTTAGTTTTTAACTACCGCTTTCTCTAAGACAAGTCCCTGACCCCACCACGTCCCCCGCAACACTGGACAAGGGTCTCCTACGTCCAGTCCAGAATCCAACGTATAGCACTTATCATAATGTATCTGCAATTGCCTATTTTCTGTTTTGTGTCCTCCATAAGACTGGAAGCTCCTTGAGGAGACAGACCCTCACAACCGCCGTCTTCCACACCTAGTGGGCAAAGCCAGGCACACGGCAGCGTCTCGACGGAACCAACCAGCGGTAGGACTGAAATGGAGAAAGAACGCGAAGACCACAAAGGTTCATGGGTGAAGAGGTGGAAGAGCCGGAGAGGAGCCGGGGCCGCCGGCAGCACTCACCAGTCCCTGCTGGCCGATATCGGCGTCCGGCCGTTTGGCCGAGTGTGGCGCGTACTCGGCGTAGCGCAGCCCCTCGCCGGCGGGGGCGACGCCACCAGGAGCGGCCATGGCAATGGGGCCCGGAGAGACGCCAGGCGCAGCGACCCAGCCTACGAGGCGGCCGCAGGGACAAACTAGTTAGGCCGGGTTCATCTCGCGGATTTCGCGGACGCTGCCGCCGCTGCGCTGGTGAAGGCGGGGCCTGGAGATCTCATTCTCACTCGGACTCGGGTCGCAAATCCCATCAAAACCCGCGGTCAGAGTCCGAGCCTGGGGCTCTGGGACGTGTAGGATTTTTTTGTTTCTTTCAAATTCGCAGGCCCAAACCCAACGCTGGGCCTCCTGAGGCATTGCGGGGTGGAGCCCCTTCCCAAGACCGCCCTGAGGGCCTGGGCGTTTTTGTCCTGGGATGCCCGGCCAGGAAAGACCCAGAGTCCAACTGTAGTGCTTGAGAGTCGGGACGTGCCTGAGGTTTCCTCACCCACTCCCGGCCTTTCTTCCCACCCCCACTTACAGATCATATTCTGTTTAATGCCACAGTTCTCCCACCCGGGAGAGCAATTGAAGAGGCAGTTTGCTTACTCCACCCCCGAGTGAATGGCCCTATTTAAGATGAAATTACAAAGAAATAAATTTCATTCCCCACAAATGATTTTGTGCTGACTTGGGTATAGAAAGACTCATTTTATTATTCATTTTTATGTCAAGCTTCTTAGAGCAAAAATTAACCAACAGTGGAAGCCTGTATGGCGTTTGCCAACTTCTGTGCCAATTTGGCAGGTCTTTTGCCTTTTACACCCGTTGCAAAATTAGCTTGCAAGAAGATAAATCTTTTTTTTTTTTCTATTCCTGAATTTAAAGTTTTGAGGCTCTGTTATTCACTTAGCTAATATTATTAGCATGCCTAAGATGTTACGTCTTGGAGGAATTTATAATCTAGTGGGGAAGATAACACTGACACAGTGGTACTACATAGCAGAACATGGTCACATGCACTGTGTGGAGGTATAAAGAGATCTGGACTGAGAGGAGGGAAGAGGTCTGAGTTTTAGTGTCCCTCCATCATTTTCTGGGCTCCTGTCCCTGAACATGCCCATTAACCTCTCAAAATCTCCTGTCTGTAGAAGGGGAGTAACATTTGTCCATCATTCTGACTCAGGAAAGTTGTAAGGATAAAATGAAAAAAAAAAAAAAAAAGGTAGTTATGGAAGCAATTCGTGCGGTGCATTTATGAAGAGAGTTACAACCACAGTGCTGCTCGAGTTTACAGGAGGGAATGGCCACTTTTAACAGGAGTCATCAGAGAAGGTTTGGTGGAGGCTTAGCATTGAGATGGCCAGTATAGAATGGGTAAGATTTTTTTAGATGGAAGAGGAGGAGGTTCAGAAATTTCAAACAGAAACAAATGCAAAGAAATGAAAAAGGTGCCATGTAGGACTGAGTAAAAAACACTCCAAGACTTTTCAGAGACATATTATTACAGAAATTAATTTTCATTAAATTGATCCACAACTGTGAAGAACACTGGTGAACTAAGCAAATGCATTGGATTGGGGCCTACAGGTCATTCATTCATCCATTCATTTATTTATTTGTTCAATAAATATTTATTGGGCATGTTAGGTATAAGGCACTATGCCAGGCATTGTGCATTGTTATAGTGTCAACAAACAAACAAGATCTCTGATTCCTTGGAGTTTAGTGTCTGCTAGCAGCTGGGCCCTAGCAGTAATAGGCTACTAGCCTGGAACAATTGAGCGATTGGAGCAAGACCCAGGTTAGCTGGGTCTCAGGGCATCTGCTGTCCCTGCTCAAGAACTGGAGGGAAGCTTTCAGAGCAGAAGCCAGGAAAAGGGGGAAAAGAAGAACAGGGCAGGGGAGAGGATAGCAAAGTGGAGGGGAGGTGGGCTCAGCAGGGTTGCATCTCAGCTCAGACCCCATCCTATTGAGAGCAGATGGCTGGCTGCTTGTAGATTTGCCTGCCCACTCCCTCAGACATCTGCTCCTACAGAAGTACCCAGTTTTAATGAAAAATCTCATCCACAAAGATTACCCAGTTCTTAGCCTTTGGTTCCTGGGTAAACGCACCCTCACCAGCAAAGAATGGAAACAAGAGCATGAAATCCTATTCCCTTTCCACAAGGATCTCTTTCTAATGTAGCTAAACTCACTTTTCTGGCTTCCAAGAGAATGAAAAAGAATGCTTTTGTGAAAACCGAAAGGAAGGCCACATTAAATTTTCATTGGCCTATTTTTACCAGTTATACCACTTCAAAGACAGATTACATTATGTTCAATAGACTTTGCATTTTTGGTTTTTTTCTTTGTAAAAGAAAGGCAGATTACATTAGTAATACATCTTAGAAA
>NW_012134969.1:4740357-4777458 GCF_000956105.1 Propithecus coquereli | reverse complement strand
CAAATTCCTGGGCTCAAGTGACTCTCTCTCCTCAGCCTCCCAAGTGTATGAGACTACAGGCATGCACCACCATGCCCAGCTAATTTTTAAGGAAGTTTTTTGTAGAGACAGGGTCTCAATATGTTGCCCAGGCTGGTCTTGAACTCCTGGCCTCAAGCAATCCTTCCACTTCAGCCTCCTGAGTAGTTAGGATTACAGGTGTAAGCTGCTGCACGTGCGTATATGATGTTAAATAATATTTAAAGTATGTGTTGTTATGATCCCAAATTTAATTGGTTTTTCAGTTAACCTACCAACCACTATCCTGGACTAGTTAGAAGAGAGACTTTACCCTATGACAAAGTGCAGTGGGCACAAAGGAGAAGGGGCCTGTTCAAAGAAGAAGTCAGGGAAGCTAACACTCAAGATGACAAGGGAAGGATGAATACAAACTTCTTGGATTGAAAAGAATGAGGCAGGCTTATGGAAACGAGGTATGAGAAAGCATTGTATGTGAAGAGTACTACAATTTATTCAGTTTTGCTAAAGCTTAAAGTATAAAGAAGAGAATGAAGATGGATGAGGCTGGACAGATAACCAGACAAGGGCTATATTGAATAGCTTTATATAATAAGGAAAAGCATTCAAGATTTATCTTATAGGTGAAAGCAGGACACCAAAAAATGTTGCATCAGTGACATGATCAGCATGATCAGATAGATCTAGATGCTGGAAAGAGCTCTTTGGTGGCAATAGAGTGATGAGACAAAAATGAAAGGAGGGAGATTAGCAAGAAGGTTATTGCAACAGTCTGAGTAAGACATGCTGAGGCCTAAACTGGGGCAGTGCTAGGGGACGTGGCAAGGAGGAGTAGAGTGACCTTTATTGGTTTCTTCCCCATATTTAATCCCTCTTGACCCTTGCCAACATGGACCCAACCATCAACTCGGTCCCCTACTCTCAGGGTGGGCCCTGATTGACCTAAGCCAACCAACGCATCTGTTGGGGCTCACAAGCTGAAATCCCAAAATATGGCACTTTGGCATGATGAAGCCTCGAGGTCTTTCTGACCCTACCCCACCTTCTGTCCCAGAGCACAGCAAGAAGTTGAAGTTCCTTTATCTGCCTAAGATCCAGACCCACTAAAAGAAACAATTGGTTTTTCTTTCCCTCTTGGTAAAACCAAGAATGTTACCACACCTGAACAGACTCTTTTGCAAGATAATTTACAAGTTAATCTCTCTTCCCTGATCCATTCATTCTCCCTAGTCATCCCCTCAGCAGAATTTTTCTTCTACCCTCTCCCATAACCTGTTTTCCAGGGTGGTATTTAAGCTTCTGAACCTGTTGGGGGGTGAGTAATCACTCTGTGGTTCTCCCTGTCTACACACAAAATAAATTTGTATGCCTTTTCTCCAATTAATCTGTGACTTTTGTGAGCTGATTTTTCACTGAAACTTCAGAGGGTGAAGGGGAAGCCTTCCCTTCACCCCTTCACATCCCATCACTCCAGCCATGATGGATTCTTGTTTCATGGGTAAGCATTTTGCCCTTCTGGGACACTGGGGTTATAAGAAAGGCTTGCTGGGTGCTTTTAGGAAAGCAGTAGCTTCTTTCTTTAGCTGGACATGAAGAGAGAAGCACGAAGCCGTAATTGTGGTTGGCAGTCATTCGACAACCATAAACTAGGGTGACCATGTAATTTATCATCCAAAACAAGGTCACATTTGAGAGAGAGATAGTGCCATAAATAATTATATTAGGATAATAGATGTAACTGGGCCTATTTCGCAAACCAGGATATATGCTCCTGCCATTGTTAGAAAAGATGGCCTTAGGACCAGATGCCGTGGCTCATGCCTGTAATCCCAGCATTTTGGGAGGCCTAGGCAGGAGGACCACTTGAGGCCAGGAGTTTGAGACCAACCTGGACAACAGAGCAAGACCCCATCTCTATAAAAAAATGTAAAAATTAGCCAGGCATGATGGTGTGCAGTCCCAGTTTCTGTAGTCCCAGTTTCTCGGGAGGTCGAGGCAGGAGGGTCGCTTAAGTCCAGGAGTTTAGGGCTGTAATGAGCTATGATAATGCCACTGCACTTTAGCCTGAGTGAGACCTTGTCTCAAAAAATACAAATAAATAAATAAAAGGAAAAAAGAAAAGATGGCCTTAGAATGAAGCAAACACCATTGTACCATTGAAAGCCACAAGGATATTAGCAAGAAACTGGATCCTTGATGACCTTATTTGAAGTCTACTCCATTTCTGAACTTTTTCATTATAAGAGTAAAAATTTATCTTAATTTTTAAAATTCTGTATTTAAAATTTTAAACATTTAAAAGGTAGAAAGAATAGTGTAATGAACCCTCACATCCCAAAAACCCAGATTCAATAATTGTTAAGATTCTGCCATAATTCTTCATCTATTTTCCTTTTTCTGATGTAGTAATTTAAAACAAATCAAGACATTTCATTCTGAATGTTTCCGTATGCATTTGTGCTAAATGCTAAATGTGAACATTTTCTGACATAGCCACACCACTGTGACATCTAACAAAAACTACTGACAACCTTTTATGCCATCTAGTATCCAGTTAATATCCAAATTTCCTTGATTGTTACAGACAACTTTTTGATAGCTGGTTTGTTCATGTCAGGATCCAATGTCCACACATAGCAGTAGGTGGTTGCTCTGGTTTGAATGTCGTCTCCAAAACTCATGTTGAAACTTAATCTTCAATGCAGCAGTGCTGGGAGATGGGGCCTAACAAGAGATGTGTAGGTCATAAGAGCTCCTCCTCATGAGTAGATTAATGTCATTATCTTGAGAGTGGGTTAACGAACAGTGGGGGCAGAGGGGAAGGGGAGACAGAAACACAAATAAAAAAACCAGAGAGAGAGAAGAAGCCAGGAGAGAGTAAGGTCATGAAAATCAAGGAAGTTTCAAAAAGGATTCAATAGTGAGGAATGCCAAGTACTCACAGATGAGTAAGGATAAAACGCTTCCGTTGGATTTGAAAACTAGGTGGTCACTCATTACCTGAGCAAGAGGAGTTTCATCCATACTAGGGAGATAGTGATCACTGCCCATCCCACATTCTAGAATATTCTAGAAAATATTAAAAAAAAAAAAGTATAAGGAGAATTAACGCATAATGCTATTTCCCTGTGTATTGATGTCAAAAAAGAGAAGGGAAAACTAGCTCATTTGGATCTTATCAATTAAATAATTAGGTTCTTAAAATGACTCTTTCTCACTCTGCTTGAATATTTCCTCAAATATTTATCCCTGGAACACTATAAACACCACCTTAAAGTAGGAAGACACTGAAATGCTCTGCCTTCTACCCCTTAATAATATTTCACTGAGCTATCTATAACAAGGAAATATAGCTGAGCAGTGTGGTTTGGGGGCTTTATTTCTAATCTTACAAGCAGTTAAAAAAAAACAAGAAATGAACTTAAAAGAAGTCATGAGGGGATAATCCAGACAAAAATAGGGGTTCATTTTTTATCTTCAACATGTATTTTCAGTTGACTGACAGCCAATAGTTGGCAAGCTAGTTTGCGCCTATGTCAAAGCAGTAAAAAAAGTGACTTTCATGGAGGAGTCCGCTGTCTAATCGAGAAAAATGGGTATCTACATCATGTAGATTTGTCTAATGGTCACCCAGAGCAGCCTCTGCCGCTCAGGTGCCAGCTAGAGATAATCCCATGAAAGGAAAGCTGGCACCCGGACCCATATGTTGCTTTCTGGAGCCAATTTACATTCTGTGCTTTTGTCTCTCTGAGCCAAAACAGCATAAACAATGCCAAACCCAGTTTTTCTGATTATTTTCAGGCTGATTGAATCTGGCACATGACGTGGTTTTATCTAATTAACCCACATGTGGTACAAAACAAAACAAATTTGAAATGGAAAGCTCTTTCTGCCTTTATTGAAAGATGGAGGTGAATATGTAATTATTTTGTCCTTGTCTCTCAGCCAAATTTATAGTTGAAAGAGGAGGTCTTTTTCTACTAGATAGCAAAACAAGTTCTGTGTATTACCTATTATAATTAAAATTTGTTATGTTTTACATTTTTGCAAATTCAGCCCTTCCCTTTTCTCTCTCTACTCTAAAAAAAGAAGAAATGTGTAGAAGGTTTATTTCTAATAAACAGATAGGCTGTAAAGGGAAAAACTGTTTCTCTCTACACACATAACACTTCTTGCACCACATGTGTGGGGATTTTTCTCACATCAATCAACTCTCCAATTCTCTGGACACCAACTGGGTGTCAATTCTGACACTAGCTACCTGGAGTTAGTGCAGACCCCACAGGTTGAGGACTTAGTCCCACAAGACTGCGCTCACTTGAGATGACAATTGCAAGTCCCAGGTTTCCACCTCTATTTCTGACCCCCTGGCTATAAATTGGGAGTTCCCATGAGCCCCTCCTCAAGCAAGATAATTTGCTATCACAGCTCACAGAACTCAGTGAAACATTTTAGTTCCTATTACCAGTTTACTACAAAGGATACGACTCAGGATCAGCCAAATGGGAGAGATGCACAGGCCTGGGGATGGGGATGGGGACCCACAGAGCTTTCATGCCCACGCCAGGCACAGCATCTTCGTCGTCTGAACGTGTTCACCAGTCGAGAACCCTTCCAAATCTCGTTGTTTAGGATTTTTCTTGTGTTAATGGAAAAATCCCAAACTCTGTAAAATAATTGAAAAAGGTTCATTCTGAGCCAAATGTGTGGGACCAAGGCCTGGAGCACATGGCCTCAAGAGGTCTTGAGAAAATGTGCCCAAGGTGGCTGAGTTATAGTTTGCTTTTATACGTTCATGGAGACAGGAATTACATGTAAAATCATAAATCAATACGTGGAAGGTGTACATTGGTTTGGCCTGAAAGACAGGACATCTTGAATGATGGGGCTTACAGGTTATGGGTGGATTCAAAGATTCTTTGATTTGTAATTGTTTAAAGAAATGAAGTTTTGTCTAAAGGCTTGGAATGTTTTAAGATAAGGACATCTGTTAATCAGAGAAGAGTCACCAGACCTATACTATCAGACTCAAGAGATCTGGTAAGTAAATTGATGGCCTGCGGGTAATTTTAACCTTTGCTTTGCATGGCCTTAGGGCCTGGTTATGATTTAGCATCTTATTGTTACAAACAGTAGCTCCAAAAGGGAGGGGGTATAATAAGGTGTGTCAGACCTCCCTTCTTATGGTGAACAACTCAGTTTTAAGGTTTTTCTGGGATCCCCTGGGCCAAGAGGGAGTTGTTCATTTGGTGAGGGGCTTGGGATTTTATTTTAGTTCACACTTGTAATAAACTTAAGGTTTATTTTAAAAAATGTATTAGGAGGTTCATTACATAGGCATGATTGATTAAATTATTGGCCACTGGAGGCCGGGCGTGGTGGCTCACTCCTGTAATACTAGCACTCTGGGATGCCCAGGTGGGAGGATGGCTTGAGGTCAGGAGTTTGAGACCAGCCTCGGCAAGAGTGAGACTGTCTCTACTAAAAATAAAAATAAATTAGCTGGGCAACTAAAAATAGAAAAAATAGCTGGGCTTGGTGGCACATGCCTATAGTCCCAGCTACTCAGGAGGCCAAGGAGGAGGATTGCTTGAGTGTGGGAGTTTGAGGTTGCTGTGAGCTAAGCTGACACCACGGCACTCTAGCTGGGGCAACAGAGCGAAACTCTATCTCAAAAAATAAATAAATAAATAAGTTATTGGCTATTAGTGATTGAACTCAATCTCCAGCTCCTCTCCACTCCCTAAAGGTCAAGGGTGGGGCTGAATTTTCAGCCTTCTAATCACTTGGCTGGCTTCTCTGGTAATCCTTCAAGAATCACCTTATTAGCATAAACCCAGGTATGATTGAAAAGAGCTTATTATAAATAACAAAAGATGCTCCTCTCACCCCTGTTACTCAGGAACTCTGAGGGTTTTAGGAGCTCTGTGCCAGGAACTGGGGATGAAGACTGCTGTAATTTGAATGTTCCCCCCCCCAAAACTCATGTCAAAATTTAATTGATAATGTAATGGTTTTAATAGGTGGAGCCTTTAAGAGGTGATGAAGACTCTGCCCTCATGCGTGGATTAATGCCATTATCTTGCAAGTAGGCTCCTGATAAAAGAATAAGTTCAGTCCCCCGTTCTCTCTCTCTACTCTGGGAGTGCTTCCTCACCCTGTGGTGCCTTCCCGCCATGTTATGATGTGGCAAGAAGGCCCTCACCAGGTATCGACACCATGCATGGTCTTGGACTTCCCAACCTCCAGAACCATGTGCCAAATAAACTTCTTTTCTTTATAGGTTATCGAGTCTGTGGCATTCTGTTATAGCAGCAGAAAATGAATGTGGATGAAGACAAAAGGACCAAATACATATTTTTTATATCACGATGTCACAAGCTGTTTGTAAAAAAAAAAAATCTCAAAATTAGATGAGAGAAATCTATCAGATGTTTAAGAAGAGTGTCAGGCAAAGTAAAAGTTCAGCTGTTCATTTACAGTTGTCATTCTTCCATACTGACTGTATCAAAAAATGGTGGCCTGAAACCAGGCATCATACTCCTCTAGAATTGCTTCAGAATATCTAACATGATGCTGAGTGCAATGGTACTCAGTAACATGCTGTTTCACATTAATGGCAGTAATAATGTTGTCAGAGTAGGAAGTGGTACATACCTATCATTCATCTCTCGAAGAATCAGTCTCTGAAATGATGTTAAAAAAATAAAATGTGCTTAAATATAAATCATCTATGGGGTTCATAAGCCAGGGCAATTTGGCTGGCATGGGCCCCATGGGTGATGTGGTCTGAATTTGGGAGTTATCTCAACCAGTGAGATTTATTGTACATGTATGTGAGGGGGTTGGGGTGGGGGTACTTAACCAGTGCAACCACTGTGTGCTGTGGGGCCAAGGCCAAGGAGATGATCCATATGGTGAGGAGATTGGTTATATATGAGTGGATTGAGCAAATAAGTAAATATCTTGAAGATAATGGGAATCATGTTATTAATTTTTGGAGGTACAGATATGAAAAAGGGAAGACTAGAAAAAGCCTGTGTTATTGGATTCGAATTAGCGTGAACTCATAGTTTTATATTTATATCAATGCCTATCTGTATTAGTTTTCTATTGCTGCTATAACAAATTACCATGAACTTAGTGGCTTAAAATAACACACATCTATCAGTGCACAGGTCTGTAGGTCAGAAATCCAGGAGGGCTCAGATGGGTTCTAGGTACAGGTTATCACAAGGCCACACTCAAGGTGCTGGTCAGGCTGGGCCTTTATCTGGAGACTCTGGGAAAGAATCTGTTTCTAAGCCCATCCAGGCTGTTGGCAGAATTTAGTTCCTTGCATTTGTAGGACTTAGATCCCTGTTTTATTTCTGGCTGTCAGCTGGGGCCATCTTCCATTCCTTGAGGCCACCTGCATTCCTAATCACAATGCCCTCTCTCCATCTTCAAGCCAGCAACTGAACATCAAACCTTCTTGTGCTTCAAATCTCTCTAACTTTCCTTCCACTCTCAGCTGGAGAAACCTCTGTTCTTTTAAAGGACTTGCCTGAATAGGCCAGGCTTACCTGAATAATCTTAAGGTCAAATGATTTAGGATTTTAATTAATCTGTAAAATCCCTTCACCACAATATCTATATTAATGTTTGATTGCATAACCAGGAGACAAGAATCTTAGAGAAGCCACCTTTAGAATTCTGTTTACCATACTATCTATCCTATGTCAATAGGTCAATAGGTATCTATATGGATAGCTGTAAAAATGGAGGCATATGTATGCATAAATGTATGTGTGTATACATATACATACTTCCTATATCTATCTTCTGAAACGGCCTAGAAGCAATGACACCCCAGTAAAAAGGGGTACACTTTGCACCAAACTATTGGCTTCTAAATACCATTCCCTACTAAAAGAAAACATGGCTCCTTGCTGAAATGGATAATTCCATGGCTGAGGCAGGGAAAGTACAAGATAAGTCTGGAACGTCTTGTTATACCAGGAAGTAAGGAAGTGCTCAGAGAATGATAAGGACATGTCAAAAACATACAGGGGCCAGCAGAAGGGGCTCTCGCTGGCCAAATGTGACAATGAAAATAAATAATGATAATAATGAATTATAATTCATTGAATAAAATAAATATCCATGAGCTCTTATTTGTATAAATGAATACCAAAGGGAAAAGGGAAAGCTCTTCCTTAGAGCTGAATGCTAGCTAATAAACACAGAAGTGATAGAGTTAGAAATTACTATTTCGCAATCATAAATGATTCACGCAGAAAACACCAATGGATGCTAAAACCAGTGGGTAAAAGTTTGATGAGGAACAGGATATTTATACAGCCTCAAAGTATCTCTCCGCAAATTGCATATTGACTGCTTATTAATTATTCAATAACCACACAGTGGAAAAACCCAGCATGTACCATCTTAACCAAGACAACAGTCAGCACTACAAATAATGGGACAAACCAGCATCATATGTTTCCCAATATGATGCACCGAGAAAAACACAGCATCTCTTCTGTGGCACTCCTGTCAAAACGCATAGTTCTATTTGAACCTTGAGGAAACATCAGATAAACCCAAATTAAAGGACACTGCAAAGTTGCTGGCATATAGTCTTTAAAAAAAAAAAGTGTCAAAATCATTAGAGACAAGGGAAAACTGGGAAACCGTTCCAGCTTGAAAGAGATCAAAGAGATAGGACAACTAAATGGTCCTAGAGTAGATCCCGGATCATGAAGAAAAGGGGCAAAAGGAAAGAAATTTGCTTTTGTTTGTTTTGTTATGAAGAATTTATTGGACAACTGGTAAAATTTGAATAGAGTCTGTGGATTAGATGGTAACTGGTATCAAAGTTAATTTCTTGATTTTTATGGGTATACTGCGGTTTTGTAGGAGAGTGTCCTGATTTTTAGGAAACGCAGACTGAAGTAGTTGGGAGTAACGGGGCAATGTGTCTACAACTTACACTCAAATGTTCTGGCAAAAAAAGTTTCAAAAACCTCTGTGTGTTGAACTGTGCCTTCCAAAAAGAAATGTTGTAAACCTAACCGTGGTACCTGTGAATGGGACATTATTTGGACTTGGGGCCTTTGCAGATGTAATCAAGTTAAGAGGAGGTCCTACTGGATTAGGGTGGAACCTGAATCTACTGACCTGTGTCCTCATAAGGAGACAGAGAGATTTGGAGACACGGACAGACAGGGAAGAAGGTCATGTGAGGGCAGAGGCGGAAACGGCAGGTGATGCAGCTGCAAGTCAAGGAATTCCACAGAATTTCTGGCAAACACCAGAAGCTAGAAGACAATTATGGAACAGATTCTCCCTCACAGCTAGGAACCAACCCTGCCAACACCTTGATTTTGAGTCTCTAGCCTGCAGAACTGTGTGAGAATAAATTTCTGTTGTTTTTAACTGCTCAGTTTGTGGTACTTTGCTATGGTAGCCCTAGGAAATAAACACAAACCCATCGTTTCCTTGCTGTTAACGTTAGCTTCTTATGTATGTGATTTCCTGAGCATGAAAATTCTAAAAGATCGACTGAAAGAGATTTACAGGAATGCATTGTTATGAATGTGTAAGAAATATTTTGTCATTTTGTTATGCACATATCTTTCATCCACATACCTATGGGAGTTTTGCATATGATGTTACTATATCTTGTAATACTCATTTTTTTTGCTGGATATTATCCCTTTTAAAATGCCCAATATGATAAAACAGAGTTAGCAAGTGGAGAGAGCAGTAGAGAGTTTAATAGATTAGATTCGAAGGCTGCTTTTGGAACTAGCACAACATAGGTAAAAATCCTTAACTATGTTTGACACATAGTAGTAGCCCAGTAAACATGTACGTGAATATATGTACACATATCAATTATTATACGATAATTCTGAGCTGCTTGCATCATCTTTAAAATTGAGAGACTAACATTCTTCACAGGTTATATCAGGACAAATAATGAAACAATAAATGTAAAATTTCTTTTTGCCTCTAAACCTTCCTGTTGAGAACATATACATTATCTCTAAAAATGTTACCCTCTCATTAACACACACTACGATACTATTTGTAGGTGCAGATTATCAAGTATGCCATTGTTAACTTGTTAAATAATAACTATGAAAAGCACTTTATAATTTTCCACCTGGAATCATCACGTTTGGCCCTGAAATCATGTAAAAGCAAACGGGTAGGAGAGGTTTTGCAGAGAAGGAAACTGAATTGCTGAAGAGTGGAGTACTTTGCTCAAGGTCATGTAGCTCTTAAGAAGAGACAATTTGGGGAACTTCTTTGGTTTAAAAGTTCTAAAATGCCAGCACCAGTCATTTCTTTAGAACACAGCTTGGCATTTCAGCCAGAATTAAACATCTGGTTTGAGGCACAGATTGTTGATGGTATCCACAAACTAATCCACCTACTGCTATTTATAACAGGATACATTAGATTGCTCCATTTATTTTCCCATCGAGTTTAAAACTCAACCTTAACATTCCATAACCCAGAAGCACATTTTTCTTGGATTCCAGACACCCTAAAAAGGAACAAGAGCATGATGACCCAAGGCCTTTTGACTCAGAAATAGCATTGCTGACAACCATAGCTAGGAAATACAAGACACTGTGTTCTTGTTCAGGTCTCAACTTGGTTTTTGTGGCCAGATTCTGTGTGAATATGTGAAGTTCTGAGACAAAGTCTGCTCTATTGCCCCCACCTAAATTAAACACCAAAACCTCTATCTACTGCTGACACAGTACAAACGGTACCACTTTTCTAGCTTTTTACTTGTTCTCCTTATACCATAGCCATGTTAACTCACTGAAAGCAAAAGGAACTTAGGGTGATATGGGTTTACTCTTCAAAATACTTTTATTTTTCACAATACTGTGCCACAAAACCCACTCATCTCATCAATGTGATGTCCCTGTACTCCAGCCACAAAAACAATGTGACCTTCTCAGAGTCAGCTGTGTAGGATTCAGATGGAACTATACTCTGGCAAACAAACCAGAAATAAATTTGGAAGGAGTTATTTTTTTTTTATTTTATTTTATTTTTTTTTTTTTTTTTGAGACAGAGTCTCACTGTGTTGCCCAGGCTAGAGTGCCGTGGCGTCATCTTTGCTCACAGCAACCTCAAACTCCTGGGCCCAAGCGATCCTCCTGCCTCAGCCTCTCGAGTAGCTGGGACTACAGGCATGCACCACCATGCCCGGCTAATTTTTTCTACACATTTTTAGTTGTCCAATTAATTTCTTTCTATTTTTAGTAGAGATGGGGTCTCGCTCTTGCTCAGGCTGGTTTCGAACTCCTGAGCTCAAACAATCCGCCCGCCTCGGCCTCCCAGAGAGCTAGGATTACAGGCATGAGCCACCGTGCCCGGCCCCTAATTTAAATTTTTTTTTTCTTTTTTTCTTTTTTCTTTTTTTGTCTAGAGATGGAATGGAAGAAGTTCTGAAAGCACTATCCAAACAGTTAAAAATTTCTTACATCAATAAACAACGTTTATATCCTTACTTTTCCGCATTCTTTTGAAAAGTATTAAATTCACTTCCATCACTTATGTCTTAGTACACTCTGTGTATACGTTTCATGCTTCATTATCTTTCCCTCACAGACTGGCTGATGATTTTTATGTTATTCCTGTACACCATCTACTCTAGCACAAACTACCAAGAACCCCAAACTCCTATTCTGCTTGTGGTCTTAGCCTAATGTTCTGGGAAATTACCTACCAGAAACAATGTAAAATATATGTTCAGTACTTCTCCCCACACTTTGTCTATTTTTCAGCCTTCTGAGCTGCAGTTTTGTCACAGTTTAGTAACTTCTCTCTAATGTCTTTCTTTTTTTAAAACTTCTATTTATTTATTCATTTACTTAATTTTTGAGACAAGGTCTCATTCTGTTGCCCTGGCTAGAGTGCAGTGGCATCATCACAGCTCACAGCAACCTCAAACTCCTGGGCTTAGGTGATCCTCCTGCCTCAGCCTTCCGAGTAGCTGGGACCACAGATACATGCCATCATGCCCTGCCATCTAATACCGTTCTGAACAAAAAGCAAACTAAGAGTTGTTCCTATAGATGCTAATAATGGTGACTTATTAACTGTAGTGTTCTTCAGCTACAGTGATGGTTTTCAACCTTGGCTATACATTGGAATCCCTGGGGAGCATTTAAAACTCCCAGCATCCAGGCTGCACTCCAGACCAAGTAAATCAGAATTCTGGGGTGGGACCGAAGCCTCAGTGATGCTAAAGCTCCCCAGGTGATTCCACAGTGTGCCAACACTGGAAACCACTGAGCTGGTTTTTTGGCTGCTAGTAGACAGCTTTTCAGCTTGCCTATGGTGATGTTCTTGGCTGGACTTGAGATTTGGAGGTTGGGATGTGTCTGTTTGTTCCTCCATTCTTAGTGTTGAGCCTACTCCACTG
This sequence comes from Propithecus coquereli, assembly GCF_000956105.1. Classification (NCBI taxonomy): domain Eukaryota; kingdom Metazoa; phylum Chordata; class Mammalia; order Primates; family Indriidae; genus Propithecus; species Propithecus coquereli. Next base: position 4,765,001 of record NW_012134969.1, on the reverse strand, counting down.
GAACATTGGCCTGGCTCACTAACATCCACGTTAATGAACCCACAAAGGGGGTTCACTGTTGCTTGTCGCACAGAAAGCCAATTACTGAGACAATGAGGATTTTCAAGGAAGAAAAGATTATTGTAGGAAATGCAGCTACTGGGAGGCGGAGGCCTCAAATCCACCTCCTGATCAACAGGATCAGGGGTTTTCTTAGAGGTGAAATGAATAATGCATGAGGGGAGTGAGCATCATTACATGTTTGGGGTGGAGTGCGGGGCATGCGAGTGCAGTGAGAAATCATGCTAGTACATACATCCCATGATCAAAAAATGATGGATAAGTCCCTTCCAAGGCAGGGATTTTAGTATTATAATGAGCTAGGGCTTAATATTAGTCATTCTTTCGGCCTTGTGCGCAGGCTCAGTGGGTTGTTGGGCACAATCTGTGGAATATTGCTTATCTTGTCTTCTCTGGACAAACAGGTGGTGTGAGGCTTTGTAGTTATCTTGTGGCTACAAGGAGGTGCCACCATTTCTGGAAAAGATACTCAAAAGGGAATGCATCAGTGCAACGGAAAGTTATAAAGTTCTGGTTAGCAAATCTTACTGGCCTGGGAACATAAGAGAACTATAAGAAAAAAAAAAAAACTATAAAAAATGTTTTCTTGCTTATGGAGCTGGTTACATCCATCCCTGGAAACCATGTATTCTTACTAGCTGACCAGCCTGGAACTGGAATAAACAGGGAGAGAATTCTTGTTCTCTGATATCTTCTCTTTTTTTCTTCTACGATGTTAAAATTGCTTCTATAATTTAAAGCTAGAGACAGGGCCACCCCAAAACTCTCCTTTTGATCTAAACTCACTACCTAGGTAATGTCATGCAATCACTTGGCTTTGGTTACACTCTACATGAAGATGAGTTCCAAATTTATATCTTCAATCTGAACATCTTCCCTGAACTCCACTTGTACTTCAGCAACTTACTCTACTTGGATGTCTAGTAGGCTTTTAAAACTTAAGTCTAAAAGTAAGCTTATGGCAATACCCCTGTTCACCACCACCACCAGAAATGCACCTCTCAGCCTTCCCCAACTTACGTGATGGAAGCTCCATTCTTCCAGACGTCAGGCTCAAAACCTTGATATCATCCTTGACTGCTCTCCTTCTTTACAAACTCACATCCAATCTGTTCCTGTTCATGCTTTCGAAATCCTATTCATTCCACTTTTAAAACACAGCCAGAATCTAGGCACTTCTCACCACCTCTCCTGCCACCACACTGGCCCAAAGCTGCCATCCATTTCTCATCTGGATCATTGCAACAGCCTCCCAACCAGTCCCCAGCTTCCACCTGTGCTGCCATAACAAAACACCACAGACTGGGTGGCTTAAACAACTGAAATTTATTTTCTCACTCTTCTGGAGGCTTGAAGTCTGACATCAAGGTGCCAGCAGGGCCAGTGTCAGAGGGCTCTCTCCTTGAGTTGCAGATGGCGCCTTCTCACTGTGTCCTCACGTGGCCTTTCTTCTGTGCTCATGTGGGGAGAGAGAAATCTCTCTCTCTTCCTCTTCTTATAAGGCCACTAATCCCATAATGAGGGCCCCACCCTCATGTCCTCATCTAAACTTCATTGCTTCACAAAGGCCTCGCCTCTAAATACCATCACATTGGGAGTTAGGGCTTCAACATGTGAATTTGGGGGCAACATAAACATTCTGTCTATAACATTTTGCTTCAGTCTATTTTCAATATACTAGCCAGAGTGATCTTGTTAAAACATGTGACATCATGTTGTTCCCTTTCACAAAATCCTTCAAACATTTCCCATTTCATGCACACAGCGTAAAAGCCATAGAGTCTAGTGCCCAAGTTATGCTTCTGTCCTTGTTTCCTCCTACTCTCTCCCTCTGCTCACATTGGCCGTTTTGTTTTTTATCAAACACAGGCACTCTCCCATCTCAGGGCCTTTGACTTCTATTCCCTTTGCTGATATGCAGCTGGGTTTGTGCATGAGGCCCTACTGGATGTTTATGACCTGCATTGGTGTTTATTTGTTTGGTGCCTATTCTGATGGGACAGTGGCTGTGTCACGCTGGTTGATGAAGGTTTTGGCAAACATGCCTTTACCTGAAATGCTCTTTCTGTGCCTGCGCATCCCTTAGATCCCCACTCAGAGATCACATTAATACTTCTCCTGGACGTCCTATCTGAAATTTCATACACATGTTCACTTCCCATTCTCTTTCCACTTTAATGTTTTCTCCTTGGAACTCGTCTTAGTTATCTATTGCTGCATAACAAATTAACCCAACATGTAGTGGCTTAAAACAGCATTAAACATTTGTTTTCTCCATTTCTGTCAGCCAGAAATTTGGAAACAGCTTAGCTGCACGTTCCTGGCTCAGATTGTGTCAAGATGTCAGCGAGGGGTGTAGCCATCTTGATGCAGGCTAGAGGTTACACCAGACAGTTCTGTCAACACTGGAGGAAACAGCATGAGGACATGAATGCCTGAAGGCAAGAATCACTGGAAGCCACTTTGGAAGCTAGCTATTACAGTATGGCTGCATCTAATTAAGACCACATTTCTCGGTCTCTCTTGTGATTAGGCTTGGCTGTGTAAATTTTGGCCAGTGAAACGTAAGCAGAAGTGATGAGTGCAATCGTTAGGTTGCACCCTTAAAGGGAATAGACATGCTATCCAATTTCCTTTTCCTTCTTCTCACAGGCTGAATTGTGTATGTGTTGGATGTGAAAAAGGGACATTCCTTAGAGAATGCAGAGCAACACCATTGGAGACCCTTGACGCCATAGAGGCCTCATACTAGTCCTGGCTTGCATATTCCTGAACCCATACCTAAGAGCAAACTTCCAAGCTATTCAACCCACAGTTATTGTAATTCTCTGCTATTGCTGTTTAACTGAAAGTTTAACTGATATAACTCATGTAAGTGAGAGGAGTTAGAAGTAGGATGCCTGAGAATGGCGTGAGGAAGTAAGATAATAGCCAACTAGTACTTAAAGAATGACAAATATAGGACTTCCTCATATATAATATTACATTGGTTATTTTCTTTTTTCAGAGGCAGAGTCTCCCCCTGTCACCCAGGCTAGGGTGCTCACTGCAACCTCAAATTCCTGGCTCAAGCAATCCTCCTGCCTCAGCCTTCTTAGTAGCTAGGACTACAGGTGCTTGCCACCATACCCAGCTAATTTTTAAATTTTTTGCAGTGACAAGGTCTTGCTGTGTTGCCCAGGCTGGTCTCGAATTCCTGGCCTCCTCGTGCCCTGGTGTCCCAAAGTGCTAGGATGACAGGTGTGAGCCACTGCCCAGCCTATTCATCTATAGTTGATAGGTATTTGAATGGTTTCTAGTTTTATGCTCCAATGCACAATGCTTATATGAACATTTTTTGCACATGACTTTTGATGAATACAGGTACACAGTTATGTTGGATTTCTAGCAGTGAAATGGCTGCATAGGAAAATGTTCAATCTTAAAAGATTCTGCCAAAGTGTTTTCCAAAAAGGCAGTACTAATTTACAAGCCAACTAGCAGAGCACAAGAATTTAGTTGTTTCACATCCTTGTCCAACACAACAGTTTTTTCCCTTTCATTGTAACCATTTTGTTGAGTGTAGAGGTATCACATTATAATTTTAATTCACATTTCCCCCATGACAAATGAAGTTTCTTTTCATATATTTATTAGCCATTAGGATATATTTTTTGTATAAAGTTCTTAAGTATTTTTTCCTGCTCACTTTATTTTTTGAGAGCTGAAATTATAATGATCAGTACATACATTTATTGAGTATACTATGTTGGATACGTGACATGAAGCATTTTGTACTTACCTAATGTGTACAATAACACTACTCAGTAGGTCTTGTAACTATTACTCCCACTTTACAGTTGAAGACACTGAGGCTCTGAGATGTTCAGTAATTTACTGAAAGTCACTCAGTTGTAAGTAGTGGAGCCAAGATCTAAACACAGAAACTGTAACAGCAAACTCTTAGTTGTGAAACTAATTACAAATCCCAAGATAGAACTCCCACTGCATGGAGAATAGCAAAGATAATCACTATGTCAACCCCCAGAAACAGGAATCCATATACTTATGCCCACTCCATCCTGGGCTACTATTTAGGTTCAGCATGCACAGTTAACTATTTGAGTCTGGTGAGACAAAACGTACTCACACACATGTTATGTGAAGTGAGCCTACTACTTAGAGATAGATGGCAAGGGGCAGAAGTCTTGGATCCATTGTCAGCTGGACCCCGAGGGCTCAAAAAAGCTTCCCAGGGTGGATGGAGTCTTGACTGTGCGTGTCCCACTTTGCACCACAGCTGAGGGGCCCTGAAAGGCAGCCTGTCCTGGGTTATGTACTCCAGGGACCACATGACTCACCAGGCAAAGCTCTGAAGGTCATCCTGCTTCACAGGGAGAGGGGAAAAGAGCCTGGGTTGTCCTGGATGGTTCCTATCTAACTCAAGACTTACATTCCCCTGTAGTGCCAGCTACCTCGGGAGGCTGAGGCAGAAGGATTGCTTGAGTCCAGGAGTCTGCGGTTGCTGTGAGCTAGGCTGACGCCACGGCACTCACTCTAGCCAGGACAACAGAGTGAGACTCTGTCTCAAAAAAAAAAAAAAAAAAAAGACTTACATTCCTTAGAAGGGACAGCAATAAGGCCTAGGCTGTTTTCAGGTAGTTCTTCTCTGTCTCAGGACATTGCATTCCTAACACGTTCTACAGTTATTCTTGAGAACCACAAGCAAGAAAGGGGAAAGAACTGGATTGTCCAAGGCTCCCTGGAGAACTGTCCTGCACTGGTGGATAACACGGGAATCACTCACCTTCTTCAGACTGTGTGTGACTTCATTATCTTAACCATTTTCATCACTTTCTCTCTGTCAGGGTCTTACTGGTAACTCAAGGAGAGGAGCTGTATAGTTGGTGAGCTGCTGTGTGCTACTCAGAAGAGTCTTGAACTCTAGCCCCTGTGGTGTGCCTGTGGGAAATCCCAACCCAAAATCCCAGTCCTGAAAACACTAAAGGTCATGGGAATTCCTACTACAACTCCTTCTCTAAGTTCAAGTCAAACAGGAGAACCCAAGGCTTTAACCACGGAAATGGAACTCTTGTCAGCTTCTAGAAGATATGAAGATGGAAATAGCTGGGCGCTGTGGCTCATGCCTGCAATCCTAGCACTCTGGGAGGCTGAGGCAGGAGGATTGCTTGAAGTCAGAAGTTCAAGACCAGCCTGAGCAAGATTGAGACCCCATGTCTACTAAAAATAGAAAAATTAGCCCGGCATGGTGGCCTGTAGTCCCAGCTACTCAGGAGGCTGAGGCAGGAGGATCACTTGAGCCCAGGAGTTTGAGGTTGCAGTGAGCTATGATGATGACATGGCGCTCTAGCCCAGGGAAACAGAGTGAGACCTTGTCTCAAAAAAAAAAAAGATGGAACAGTGTCACAAAATGTGTATGGAGTGCTCAGTGCCTTCAAGTTACGACAACAGAGTTCCAGCTTCACTGGAAACTGTCCTCCTGTACCAGGCATTTCTATACTGGTAAGTAAACTATAAATACGGCTTTATTCCTATTCTGAAAGGGATTTCAACATAAAACACACTAAGGATATAGCTCTGTGATGTTTTAGCAATTGAAAGCCAAAAGCCACTAGAACCGAAGTTAGGAATTCTTAGAGGACAAATTTAAGTATTATTAGAAAAAATGTATAAAGCTCTTACATTGACAGCTCAAAAATAATAGCATCCATTTATACTGCATCAGGGTGCAATTTATGAGCCATTTTCACATATGTTATTTCATTTGGCCCTCACAAACTCCTAAAAGGTAGCTAGGACAGGTGGGGTTATTATGATGAATATTTCCATCTTACAAATGAAGCGACCAAAGTTCAGAGAGTTTTAGGGGTTGCCTGAGGTCACATAACTCTCAAATAGCTTTGCTGGGTCTCAGGATCAGCTTCTCTGCCTTTGTGGCCACTGCTCTTTCTCCTGCACCACACATCTCTTACATACCCGGTGATATTTATACAGGACTGTGAAGCTCAAAAAAGTTGGCTTAGAATTAAAACATCAGAACAATGAGGAATTCCCTGAGTAACAGTATTTTTTAGAAAATGCACAGTTGGGTAAAAAATGGACAATGCTTTGGAAAGTTTCTGTTTGATTCATTCATCACAGATGAAGAAACCCTTCAGGGGATTTCTCTGCCGGTTTCAGTGACAGTCTATAGGAGTTTCCCCAAAAGTAAGGGGAATCCCTTCCACCCCTGCAGCAGCAGAGATCTGTGACAGCTACTACACAGGGTTAGAATCCAGAGATGACAGCTGCTAGCTGGTCCTCTCTGGTTTGAATTTACAAACAAGAAAATTCAGCCACTACCTGAGGACAGAAAATACCATATCATTTAAAGCACATCTTGACATTCCTCATTTCCCCAAGTGACAGTTTGTATTGTCATCAGAAAAACAGAGAGAACAACTGTATACCTTTCCATGCTTAAGTAAAATTCTTTGTGCTACACGATAAAGCTTACTCTTTTAACATTGTTAAAGAAAAGACATTTTAACCCAAATTTAGCATGTTTGCTATTCACGAAATCATGACAAGTTGTATAAAGCACTATCATTGTAGGAATTATTTGATCATATATAATTCTAGGGGTAAATATTGGTGTGTTAAGGTTTTTATTAATGTTGATACTGATAGGTTTAGAAACTCTGACAAAATTATTTTGGTTTTGGAAAATAATACAAAGCTGCTCATTGGGAAAATTATAAGTGAAAAACATTACAAATTCTGAATTTTGTCACAAGAGATATTTTGTAGAGATTGTCTTCCAAAATGTAAAAAGCTAGGCTTGGACTCAGAAGACCTAAATTCGAATTGTGACCCTGCCACTGATTTGTACACAATGCTGGGAAGTCATTTGATTTCTTTCTGTCTCCTTATGCTTTAAATGAAGTAGTTAGATGATCTTAAACATGAAGCTAGAATGACAAGGTTCTGTCTGTTCACCACTGCAGCTCCAGGGGCTAATACAGTGAGTGATGTATGCTTATTCATTCAATAAATACTTCTTGAATGAATTTACGGTGACTTACAATCACAGCATTCCACCATTCTATGGTAGAATTTGAAGAATTTCTAAAAAATATGAAATTGTCACAATACAAATGTGCTCAAACACACACATACTAAAAATGAAGAGATGCCAAATATTAGGAGAGTTTTACATAACTCCTTTATTAGAAGAGAAAAAAAAAATGTTAAGGTAACTGTTGTCCTAAATCTATTGGATTAATCTGACTTCCCACTAAAGAATCAAATTTGAAGAAGTTTTTAAACTTTTCACAAACTAAGCTTTTTTGCTGAGATACTTTATGACAAGAAAAAGCTTAGAGTTTATGTATCTAAATATTTATACACACTAATGATGGAGTAATCTAAGGCAACTAATTTACAAATCAGATATACATTTCCTTGGACGATAAAGACACACTTGGACACGTTAACAGCAAAACAAAGTCGTGAAGATTATTCTTGATTTAATATTCTCTTAAAGCTCATGGGGCTGGTTAACATTGCCCGTTGTAGTCCTGAATTTCCATTCCTCAACAGTGCCTCATTTTACATTTTCCTTTGCACTTTTCGAATCTTCCTTTTCTTTTCCCTCAGCTTCCCTCTTCCCCAACCAAAATGTCTTTTGCTCAGATTAAACTCATTTACATAAAGGAATGAATAAATGATTAGTTCCCAGAGGCAGTTACATTATAAAAGAAAACCATTTCCTAAATGAATCTCTAATTGGCCAAATTCCAGGTAATCTAACAATCTCACTAGATTTCAGGTCTTTCCCGTGTCCCTTAAAACATATTCCTAGGTAATTGTCTGGTACAGTGGTTTTCAAACTTTTAAAGCTGTGGAATTCTTGCTTCAAATTAAATTAGGCAGCAGTCCAGCACATAGAAGAAATAAGGGGTGCTAAACGTATATCACTGAAGCAGGGATGGGGGTGCAGAACCCTCCCCACTCACCTCTGCCTCTCTCTACCGTCCATCTTTACAGAGGCAGGCACCCCAGAACCCACGCTGGTAAAAGGACAGCCCATATTCTAACCCAAACACACACACATAAGGTGAGAGAATGGGTGATACACAAATACACATTTGAAATGTCTTGATTTTGCCCCCAGCTTTCTAGATCGCCTTAGCTCAGCTCTGTATTTCTTACTTAGATTATAATAACCTGGCTCTTAATCTATCTCTCAGATTTTAATCTCTTCATCTTTCGATCTCCCTTTCGCATTGCTAAGAGCTAACTTTCTTTCCCCAACAGATATTATTACATAACTGCCCTATTGAAAAACCTTTGTGCCTTCCACGTTGCCTACAGCAGTGGTTCCCAAAGGGTGCCCATGGGACTGGCAGTGTTGGTATCACCTGCAGACTTGTTAGAAATGCAAATCCTGGGGCCTTACCCAAGACCTACTGAATCAGAGACTCTAGGGTTGGGGCCTAGAAATTTGTTTCAACACACTCTCCAGGTGGTTCCTTTTTCTTTCTTTTTTCTCTTCTCTTCTCTTTCTCTTTCTCTCTTTCTTTCTTTCCTTTTCTTTTCTTTTCCCTGCAGCTGCTAACTAACAGAGACCTCCAAGTGGTTCTGATGCTCACTGAAATTTGAGACCCCCTGGCCTACTCCACAGAGCCTTGGGATGGGACAGAAAGCCTGACTTCCTTTCCTACCATATCCTTTGCACTACCTTCCCCTCTCCTGTCCCACCAAATGCATTTGCCCACCCTTTATTTTCATTCTTTTATTAGCTATCAAACCTACATTTGTCATTCTGTTCTGAGCACCAATAATGTAAACAAGACAGTCCAGCTCCTAAGTGGCTCACTGACCTGGGGCTGGGATGCTCCAGCCACATGGCATCACCTGGAATTAGGTACACATCATGTCATGTTAAGCCACATGCCTCTGACATAGTCTCCTTCTTCCTGGTGAATTCCTGTGTCTTTTGTGGCTCATTCTCAGATGTCCCTCTTCCTGAAATACTCAGAGGGCTAATCCCTAGTTTCCCTGTGGGCTCATGGCTCCACACATCCACCTGTCATTGCATTTATTTGCATTTGTTTACCTGCCTCCTAGAATACACTTATCTTTGTATAGCCAGCATTGTGACCGTGGTGATCAACAAGGCACACATCAGAATCATCTGAGAGCTTTTTAAAAATATGAATGCCAGAGCTCACCCCTAGACCTGCAGAAACAGTCTTGCAAATCCATATTTTTAGAAGTCCCCACACTATTGGAATCACTGCCCAATGTCCTACACAGAGCAGGTGCAGAATGCCTGGCCAGTTGCTTAGCAAGGCTGCCTGGAGAATCCTGTCTATGTCGGCTTGCTTCTGCAGCCTTGTGGGTTTTGTTTTTTGTTTTCTACTCTTTTGATTTCACTTTCCATTTCCTCTAACTCAAAAGTATCTGCATTGGTAACAACCAAACAGCAGTCATTACTGATAAAAGGCAATGTTTTGTTTAGAAGATCTTAAGTTATGGACTTCATCTGATGTTGTAAGGTTAATACATTGTTCGCAGTTTCAAACACACAGCAGTAACCTCAAATTAGAGTTACCTTTGTAGGTGTGGTAAAATTCGGGTGTGAAATCATCTGGTCCGGGACTTTTCTTTTTTGGAATATTTTTTATTGCTGTTTCAATTTCAGTCCTTGATGTTGGTCTGTTCAGGAACTCCATTTCTTCCTGGTTGAGCCTAGGGAGGCTGTGTGTTTCTAAAAATTTGTCCATTTCCTCCACATTTTCCAGTTTGTGTGCCTAAAGGTTTTTGTAATATTCATAAATTATATCTTGAATCTCCACGGCATCGGTTGTAACTTCTCATGAAAATTTTTGCATGCTACAAATCCGATAAAGGGCTGATAACTAGAATCTACTTAGAATTCAGGAAAATCAACAAGAAAAAATCAAACAACCCTATCAAAAAGTGGGCAAAGGACATGAACAGAAACTTTTCAAAAGAAGACAGAATAATGGCCAAACAACATATGAAAAAATGCCCAACATCTCTAATCACCAGGGAAATGCAAATCAAAACCACAATGAGATATCACTTATCTCCAGTGAGACTGGCCTTTATCAAAAAGTCCCCAAACAATAAATGTTGGCGTGGATGCGGAGAGATAGGAACACTCATACGCTGCTGGTGGGACTGCAAACTAGTGCAACCTCTGCGGAAAGCAAGATGGAGATACCTTAAAGAGATACAAGTAGAGCTACCATTTGATCCAGCAATCCCATTACTGGGCATCTACCCAAAAGAACAAAAGTCGCTCTATGAAAAAGACACCTGCACCCGAATGTTTATAGCAGCACAATTCACAATTGCAAAGATGTGGAAACAACCCAAGTGCCCGTCAATACATGAGTGGATTAATCAAATGTGGTATATGTATACCATGGAGTACTATTCAGCTTTAAGAAACGATGGTGCTATAGCACCTTTTGTATTCTCCTGGATAGAGCTGGAACGCATTCTACTAAGTGAAGTATCCCAAGAATGGAAAAACAAGCACCACATGGAGTCATCATCAAATTGGTATTAACTGATCAACACATAAGTGCACATATAAGAATAACATTTATTGGATGTTAGGCAGGGGCGAGGGGGGAGGGGGAGGAGGGGACGGGTATTTGCATACACAAAGAGTGCTATGCGCACTATCCAGGGGATGGACACGCTTGAAGCTCGGACTTGTGGGGGACGGGGGGCAAGGGCAACATACGTAACCTAAACATCTGTACCCCCATAATATGCTGAAATAAAAAAAAAATTAGTTACCTGTGAAACAATTCCTAAGGTATCTTTCAGGATTCTAGTCACCTTGCGGCTCCTCGCTCACAAAGTGTCCGTGGCTGATCACAGCTGTCTACCCTTATTACCCTCTAAGGTGCGTGTGAGACCTTAAACTGACTCACCTGTTGCCGGCCAAGCCAGCTTAACTCCACATCCTGGGCGGGCGCCGCCGAGCTGTGAACCTGGGCCGCGGTCCGAGGGCGCTTCAGAGGAGAAAGAATGGGGAAGTTCCCGGGGCAGGCGCATCTGCAACCTATAGCAAGAAATCGAAACTCAGCTGTTAAAACCGCTGCCCCTGCTCTTCGCGATCGCATCTCGAGACCCGGCTGCAGCCCGGACTCCGTGGGCTCTGAAGCATGTACACTCGCAGCAGGGTGCTGGGCTCCGGGCTCAGCGCCTCCTCTTCCTCCCGCCCGGCCCAGGACCCCTATGGGCGGCGCGGGGGGCTGGGCCCGCTGCCAGGCGAGAGACCCGGGTCGGAGGCAGCCCCCAACGGCCCTTCTCGGGAGAGCACAGAGCACGCGCGCCACATGCAGTAAGTAACAACCTGTCTTGGTGGTGGGAGCTCAGGCCCCAAACACACTCACAGGCATCTTCTTGGTCTTTGGAGTTTGAAACCACAGGGACTCCTTAACATGGATTTTGACAGATGAAGGCTTATTCGCCTATATAAAACCACCCATAAATTGCCTTATTAATGGAGCCTGCTAGTTTGCAGGTCTTCCCTACATATTCAAAGTCCCATTCCTTTCAAGGAATTCTTTTCAAACTATTTATTTATTTATTGAGACAGTCTTGCCCTGTCACCCCGGCTAGAGTGCAGTGGTGTCATCATGGCTCACTGCAACCTCAAACTCTTAGGCTCAAGTGATCCTCCTGCCTCAGTTTCCCAAGCAGCTGGGACTTACTTGCTTACTTACTTATTTATTTATTTATTTTTAAATAGAGTTGGGTCTCGCTCTTGCTCAAGGTAGCCTCAAACTCCTGGCAGTAAGCAATCCTCCCGTCCTGGCCTCTCAAGAGTGCTAGGATTACAGGCATGAGCCACCATGCCCAGCCCTTTTGAAACTATGAATACTTTCCTGGTCCTTGTAACTGGCTACAGTTGAAAGATATGGGCGTGGAGAAATCGCCTAGGCATCTTCCTGATTTTCCAGGTATCTCCAGAACTTATACTCCAACTAGTATGGAAATAAGTTTTCCCTTACTGTTAAAAAAAAAAAAAAATGGTGCCCTAAATGGAAGCACTACATCGAATGCCAGGGTAAGGGCCAAGGCAAAATGTGATATGGGGTAGAAGATCCGAATGCTGCCTCTAGCTAGGAGCAAGCCTGGATCCCAACAAGACTGCCAGAGAGACCGGCCTCTTAGGACCAGAGGAGTGGAGCTGAGAGTCAGGAGGTGAGAGACTGGAATGCCTCTTGTTCTGGCTTGGACATGTGCCCTCTGCAGGAACAGATAGGTAGCATCTATTCCTGATCTTTGGTTCAGGGACTACAGTTGGTATCTTGGAAACATTTATTATGCAGAGTGTTAGTGAGACTTTCTTTCCACCCCATGGAATGAACTGCTTTGACGCAACTGTGTGATTTGTAACGACATTACTACTTTCGAAGTGCTGCCTCTGTGAATTGGAACTATCCAAATGGTTTTATTTTCAGTTTCCCCTTTTTCATCAACTTCTAGTTACATGAAAGACAAATGCTGGTTGCTAAGAAACAGTATATAACCTTATGACTCATAAACGGATCTTCTTTCATCCCTTAACTTTTGAAAGTACTAGGCCTTTAATATTATTCAGCTTAAAGTTACCCTTAGATGGGGCAGATGATCTGGAAATCTATTAGAGATTGCAGCATTTCTCTCCTCCTCAGAGTAATTGATGTCTTGCCACAATAGAAGAAGCTCATTAATTTAAAGTAATCTACATATCTATATGTGGTAGCATTTAATAGTAACAAAGGTCATGGACATATGGTCTCACATCCATGAGTGGTTAATGATAATTACCATTTACATGGCCTTTCCCTCCCATTACAGCATTCACTTAGCTATTACCATTTATTCGTAAGCTCATATCATCTCATAAGCATTGCAGCTGCATCTATCTATTTTCTTACTTGATTGTAATTACACAAGAATCCTGTTGGACCAAATTACTCAGAAAGTGCAGTTTTCTGATTAGTTATCCAGGCCTCAATATCCTAAAGATGCCACTACATACTATTCTGTGATTCCTAAGAAGATTTGCAAATAAATGATTAAAAAATACCTTAAAGAGTTCAGTTATCTCTCAGAGAGTTCTTTCTTTTCATGTGAACCAGTTGCAGTAAGCAGAGAATTATAAAATGCATTCCCTTTTAGGCAATTAATGTCTAAGGTCCTGTTTGGACCTCTCTGAACTCTTCTTACATCCCCATTGGTCACTTATATCCACTTTCTCATTGTTTCCTTTAATGGAAGTAGAAAACCAAGGAGAATGGATGGCAAATAGCATCTCAGTGAAATTAACACAAAAATTAAGGTTTTATTTATTTTTGGGATATAAATTACAAGCATTTTGATGGAAAATTAAAAAAAGACAGGATAAAATTAAGTGCTTTAATAGTAAAGCTTCATTTGTTCACTCACTGTATACATCCTTCCATTAATCTCTTTGGGCAGTCCCAGTGTGGGGATTAGGAACATGGGCTTGATGCCAGGAAGATTTGGGTCCAAATTCTGATTATTGCTGTTACTTACTCTCTGAACAAGATGCTTAGCTACTTTATGCCTCAGTTTCCTCATTCCTTAAAATGAGACAATACCAACCTCAGGGACTTTTTTAAGCATGCGTATATGCATAAAACATAACTTTATGCCCAGTAAAACAAATATCCAGTAAATATTGGGTGCTAATAGCCTTGAATTCGTGTAGCCAATGTTTATTGACCACGTACTCTGTCATCCTTAAGTGTCTGAGCCTTGTTAAATTACACTGATTTAAAACACCTGCTTACATATAAACAAAATACACTGGTAAAAATATATGGCAACCTCTTAACATATTACATGATTCCAAGGACCTCTGATAGACTTTCAGGCAAGGTTGAGTTTTTGATGGAATTTGAATTTATTACAAGTATTTACTAGTTCATGTTGGCTTTCCTATTAATTTTTAGTTGGTGATTTTTATCTTGTCCCTAAATATCATGAGAGATCTGCATAGATTTAAAGAGAAACTTTTTAAATCTATTTAAAATCTACTTCTTTATCCTTCCTTCCTTTCAATATTTTGCTTGTTTGTAAATATCTCTTATATCACATCTAGATAAGCATAAGACAAAGGCATGGATTTGCCTAGTTTTACCCACTTTTGGGCAATAGGCTCTTGTCTGTAATATTAATGGTAATATAGGGTTCATGTCACATTCAGATACTTGTCTATAACCATACCTGGTCCTTGAGCTTAATGTTGTTTGAAGGAAATAAAAAGTATTTTGAAAATGAACCTATAATGTAGAATTTTATTATCTAGTTAAATTTAACATAATTTATATACAAATTCAGTTTACTTTAACATATTTGTGGCCTACTTCATCCTGAGTACTGTAGACTTAAATGAGCAATAATAACAGCAAGCCCTTATATAGTGCTTACTATGTAAAAGTGCATTATGTATATTAACGCTTTCAATTCTTACAACAACCTTGTAATATGAGAGGATCTCTAGTTTAGAATAATTAATTAAAAACAGGAACAAATAACCAACAAAAAAGCTTTTATGAAACTTGCTGTCTAATTGATGGGGCAGACATTTATCAGATAATTACATGAATAAATCTTTATGTGTGCTACAAAGGAAAGCCAGGGCCTTGAGCTAGTTTTAGGAATAGGAAAATCTTTCCCAAGAGGTGATATTTGAGCTGCATTCTACAGGATAATTAGTTGTGTGGTTTTCCTGACAATGAATATGTCATTCCTGTACCAACTAACTCTGACACCAACTGGGTGTCCGACAATTCCTTTCAATATTGACACTAATTACCCAGGGTTAATGCAGACTCCAGACTCCACAAATTAAGAGCTCAGTCCTACAAGACTGCCTGCCCCTACTTCAGACATCAGCCACCAGCTACAAATGGGGTCCCCAGGCTACCTTCACTTCTGCCCAGAAGACTACAAATTGGGGGGTTCCCATGACTTCTCCCCCTCCTCAGTTTTGATAATTCACTAGACTAACTCTTAGTACTCATGGAAACCACTATACTGAACATCAGTTTTATTATAAAGGATACAACTCAAGCAGTCAAATGGAAGAGATGCATAAGGCATCTCTTGGGGGAAAAGGAGTGGGGGTGGGGGTGGGTGTGAAGAACTTCCATACCCTCTCTGGGTGGGTGCCTCAATGTGTTCACCAACTTGGAAGACCCCCAACCTAGAGGCTCAAGAGCTTTTACTGAGGCTTTATTATGTAGGCATGATTGATTAAATCATTGGCCATTGGTGATTCAACTCGATCTCCAGCCCCTCTTCTCTTTCCAGAGATTGGGGTAGGGCTGAAAGTTTTAATCCTCTAATCACATAATAGTTTTTCTAGGGATCAGTCTCCATCCTGAAGCTATCTAGGGACTCCTGTCAACAGTCATCCCATTAGCATCCAGAAGACACATCACTTAGGGGATCCCAAGGATTTGGGAGCTCTGTGCCAGAAACCAGGGACAATGACCAAATTTATTTTTTATTATACCACAGGAGTTTAAATGGCCCTTGTGCATCCAGAGAAACTTGTTGTTTAGATCTTCTTCAAAAGAACTCGTTGTCTGGAACATTGATAACTGACAGCTCCAGCTGCCACCCTTGGAATCCATTACACCCTTTGCTCTGAGTGCTTGCTTACACTGTGCCCTTCCCAGCCAAAGTGTGAGCATTCCAGGGCACTGGTGCCAGCCCATTCCTGGCCCATGTGGCACTCTTCTATTGGGCAACTTTTGCTGGAAGATTTCCCCATATTCCTATCCAAGATTTTCTCAGAACCATATAGCAGTCTGAGGTTCTACCTGCTCAATCCTCCTTCCTGTTGTCCTTTCATAGTATGAAAGTCATCAGAATCAAAACAAAGTAACTTGTGTCAAACTGACAAATGGAGCTGGGGCCATGAAGGGAGGATTCTCAAGCACATATGCCTGACAACAAGAACTATCGCAAAAGGCTCAGCAAAAACCATGACCTTGCACAAAGGCCACACTGCAACCTTACACAAAAAATACTTCTGCAAGGACATCTGCCCAGCAACTACGTGTCTAACCTTGGACTGATGCCACCCTTGTTATTGATTCTTGTAACCAAGGATAATTGTCTCAAAACAACTAATGTAACCCTTCTCACTTTTCCTTTAAAAATCCTGGTCTTTCTTTACCTCCCTGAATGTGCCCACCGTATTCCCACTGCGTTGCTCAATCATGAATGAAAATCATTTTCTTCTAGAAAGCCTCTCTGTTATTTAGGTTGTGAGGACCAGTATCAGACCTGCTCTTGTTCCCAAGGCTTTCCCTGCCGACCCTTGCCCCCTCCTCCTTTATCCTTCACAGACATTCTCCCTAATAGATCTTTTGCATGTCTAACCCCATCTTGGTGTCAGCTCCTGGAGAACACAAACTGACGCTGTCTCTAAGACTCTTCATACTCCAACCACAACAGCTTAGACACTCATGTCCATTGTTGGCATGCTATTTATGCACATTGGGGAAACCTATGATTTTCTTATTTCTTCTCTTGGGGCCCAGGGGACATTCCTTGGTTGGTTGGTTGGTTTTGAGACTTAGTCTCACTCTGTTACCTGAGCTAGAGTGCAATGGCATCATCATAGCTCACTGCAACCTCAAACCCCTGTGCTCAGGTGATCCTACTGCCTCAGGGTCCCAAGTATCTGGGACTCTAGGTACATACCACCATGCCCAGCTAATTTTTTACAGAGACACTATGTCGCTTACTATGTTGCTCAGGTTAGTCTTGAACTCCTGACCTCAAGCGATCCTCCTTCCTTGGCCTCCCAAAGTGCTGAGATTACAGGCATGAGCTACTGTACCCGGCCCCCTGATTTCCTTAATCCGACGTGAGTGCTTCTCACCAGCTAGTTATACTCAGAGGAAGGAAATAACCCTTGTAACTGACACTTTTTCTTCCCTTCATCCTCAAACTCTCAAGGGAAATAAAGGGAGAGAATAAAGGATGGCCTGGAAAGGGTACTTATTAATTAATGGCCAATCCTGATTTTTTTCTTTTCTCCTTAAAGAGCACTGTGTCACATTTTGTAAATATACTATGGAATATAAGGTAAGATATATTATAGCCATTAAGTTGTAGTGTTACATTTTTATAAACATCACTATTTAATGTGTATATTTTGAAACCCTGAAGTATGGTTTCTTATGTCTAAGACAGAACTTAATTCATTCTTGACTCTCATTATTTGCATCTGAACCAGCCACATAAAATATTAAATTAAGGGCAAGTTTTCGCAAATATATTAGCGCCTATAAGAACTGCTTTCACTATTTCTTCCTCACTGCAATGCTCCAGATTTTAATTTCCTCTCTCCATATGATTATGAGAAAATACTCTTCTGCCTATAGATGCTAAACGACATGAAAGCATCAGGCTATAACCCCTCCCTGCAGATGGAGAAGTGAATAATGCTGACATTCTTCTTAGCGCTATGAAATAATAGTACACTGGAAGAGAAGAGCTGTGATTGGTTGTAATGAGTAATCTTCTTGAGTAATTTTCTCAGTATAGATATTCATTAGGGGATTATTTGACTCAATCTCTAGGCAAGTTTCATAAGCATTCAGAAAGTTTATAAAGCAACAGATAGTAGTTAACTCTTTTTTTTTTTTTTTTTGAGACAGAGTCTCACTCTGTTGCCCAGGATAGAGTGCGGTGGCGTCAGCCTAGCTCACAGCAACCTCAGACTCCTGGGTTCAAGTGATCCTTCTGCCTCAGCCTCCCAAGTAGCTGGGACTACAGGCATGTGCCACCATGCCCAGCTAATTTTTTAATATATATATATATTTTTTAGTTGTCCAGATCATTTCTTTCTATTTTTTAGTAGAGACGGGGTCTCTCTCTTGCTCAGGCTGGTCTCGAACTCCTGACCTTGAGCGATCCACCCGCCTCGGCCTCCCAGAGTGCTAGCATTACAGGCGTGAGCCACCGCGCCTGGCCAGTAGTTAACTCTTAATAATATGGCCTAATGAGCTGGGTAGGTATCTCAGTGATTACCAGATTCTTATACGTAACTAATCAATAGAGCTCTGCTTGTTTGACTTATATTTGACTAGAGAAATGTGATAAAGGATTGCAATACTGTTGTGGCATAAAGTAAACTAGTTGTGACCTGTAATAGTTAAACTGGCTACCCATGAGAGACTAAAATCAAAATAACAATCAGTAGCTCACATATGTTGAACGATTAACCATGTGCTAACCTTGTGTTAAGCATGTCATGTACATTACTGACTTTTCACAGTAAACCCTTTGCCACCTTACAGATGAGAAAACTGAGTCTTGAAAGATTAAGTGGTTTCCTAAGGTCTTCTGCTTTTAAGTCACAGAACTAACATTTAAACCTGTCTATCTACTGAAGTCTGGATTCTGAATAGGATGTGGAGCAGAAGGAGGGAGTGATGCTACAGCTAGCTAAGGTCCTATCAGTTTTATAGTCACACCAGGAAAAGAAAAATTCTATAGGCTACAGATAGTGGTAATATAGAAATAGTAACGTGACTTTTATTTACAGCTGTAGGAGAGAAAAGATTTCTTTCCTTACCTATCCTCTAGGTTCATGGCTGAGATCCCTATAATAAAAGATAGAGTAACAAGAGAAAAACATATAAATTGATTTAATATAAGTTTTACATGACATTGGAGCCTTTAGAAATGAAGACCTAAAGAAACAGGGAAAACTCTTTTTATGCTTAGATTTGATCAAGAGTTAGTGGCCAGGCATGGTGGCTCTTGCCTGTAATCCCAGCACTTTGAGAGGCTGAGGTGGGAGGATCCCTTGAGGCCAGGAGTTCAAGACCAGCCTGGGCAATAAATAGCAAGACCCCTGTCTCTACCAAAACAAAAAAGAAAGAGAGAGAGAAAAAAAAAAAAAAAACAGTCTAAGTATATAATTGGTCAAAATGTGGTACAATCTAATGTAAATAAACTAATTTTTAATGGGGAAACTTACCAAGGCCTGTTTGTTCAAATTCTTCTTTATGTCTCCATTCCTTTCCTCTAGGTATAGGGAGGATCCCTATGAAATGAGGATCTTATGATCTATTAATACTTTAGAGGAAAGTCAGAGAATTTTTATATGCCTGCTTCAGGGGTGAATGATGGGAGAAGATCAAAGAGACCTTCTTGTTTCTGCTGTTTCATCAAATGCCAAAGTGCCATACTTCGGAATGGTGTGTCCTGAACCCCATTATAGCTTTAAAGTGATTTAGATAGCGAAGTAGTTTGTAAGAGCCAAGTTTCTGTGGGGATCCCCTTTTCTTTGCTGCTTCTCATGAAGGAAAGCTTGGTTGCCTTGTGTTGGAGCAGTTCTTTCACTGTCACTGTGCAACCTTAATAACATAGTAATGTCCAGTGATTGGATTTCAGACTTCCGACCATAGCCTACAGTGAGCCATTCATTTGACGACATGACCTAATGCATGCATGAGTATATATTAGGGCATTTATAACTGAAAAAAAAAATTCACAAAACAATTTTTACCCTGACTATATGTGATGTACTCTGATATTTTCTGTTTCTGGTTCGTTAAAAATCCATTGCATTGATTTCACAACCCATTAGTAGGTTACCACCTACAGTTTGAACAGCACAGTTAGTTCTATGCATGGCAGAAAAGATTGTGAGAGTGGATGAAAGGAAAAGACATTTTGATTTGATTAGATCAAATTTACCTTCCTGTTTGTGCAGGAGGGTAGAAATTATGGTCCTGTTCAGAATGAATTTCCAACTTTTCTGCACTGGATTCCACTCCTCAGTATGGTATGCATTTGCGGTTTGCCGAATCTTAGGGAGCAATCATTTTTGTTCAAATACAATATCATCAAAAATGAATGGGAATTTCTCAAAAAAGTTTTTGACAGCTGAAACAGTGAAACAATAAATCAACAGGATGATGAAAGCTTGAAAACACATAATACCTATAATAATCAGTAGAAGCATAGCAGAAATGAGAAAAAAGAAACAGTTCAATTACACAGTAAGGTTACTTACTTCAAAGTCAGTAGAGTGCTGTAAGGTTATACATATTGTTAAGGTTAATTGCATCCATTCAGAATGTATTTGAATCTGAAACAAAAGCGTAAGAGGAAAAAACAATCAAAGGGAAGAAGACCGCATTTGAAGGATCTGTTCTGTATCAGAGAATCAGCTCCGTGATGGTTCCTTTGTTCTGTAATGTTTGTAATTCCCCTCCCCAAATATGAAGACTTAAAAGGCAATCCATTAAAGTCCTGTAGAAAAATTGGACATTTACCATCATTAAAACTCAAGGCCTAGTATTGCCCGATGTTTGTTTTACTATGGTGCTGGTGAGAGAAGAAACCTCTGCTACCTAACCTTGTAAGAAAATCTGAGCCTCTGCTTTAAGAAATATTTATTTTAAGTATTTCTTCATTTAAAAATCTTTGGACTATTTACCCCCGATTGTAAAAGTAAAGTCATATCTGCTTGTTATAAAAATGCAAGTATTACAAAAATAGTATAGAATGTGAAAGTCCCCTGAGAGTCTGACCCTTAGAAATAAACACTTCAAAGATTTTGGTGCAAAGAAAATCTTTATTTTTAAAGTATAGATTCTGCTCTTTGACTCTTCATGCCAAGTGGAAAATCTTAGAGCCATTATGCCCTTTTCTACTTCTAATGGAGGGTGACAGGCATTCTTTTTCTAATCTTTATTTTACAATGTGATCGCTCTCTGTCATATAGACAGATACTGTTTTTTCCACATTGGTTTATTATTGTACAAGGAAACAACCCTTCTTCTCATGGTGGAATCTTGGATAATCTATATAGTACCCTTTCCAAAAGTAACCTAATCTAATCATGAAGAAATAATAATTTCCTTAAATCCAGTTTGCAAGGAATTCTATAAGACAACAACAACCCAGGTAAAACTTACCCTGGGCCGGGTGTGATGGCTCATGCCTGTAATCCTAGCACTCTGGGAAGCCAAGGTGGGCAGATCCTTTGAGCTAAGGAGTTCAAGACCAGCCTGAGCAAGAGCGAGACCATGTCTCTAATAAAAAAAATAGAAAGAAATTAGCTGGACAACTAAAAACATATATAGAAAAAATTAGCTGGGCATTGTGGCACATGCCTGTAGTCCCAGCTAATCGGGAGGCTGAGGCAGGAGGATTGCTTGAGCCTAGGAGTTTGAGGTTGCTGTGAGCTAGGCTGATGCCACAGCACTCTAGCCTGGGCAACAGAGTGAGACTCTGTCTCAAAAAAAAAAAAAAAGAAAGACAGTTTACCTGGACTCTTCAAAACTGCCAGTCATGAAAGAAAGACAAATGTCAAGGAGATTGTCCTAGATTATAGGACTGAGGCAAAAATCTCAATCAATGGAAGCTTATTAAGCCAAGATTTTGAGGACACACCTGGGGAAAAACACGATCTGCATATTGCGGGGCGGGGAGCGGGGTTGGGGTTTGTGGAGTAAAGGAAGCATCAATTATGTAGATATCCCTGGGTAGGTGGAAGAAATGTCTGCTTCTGTCTTGTCTCTAGCTCTGTTACCTGTAAGATAAACTTGTAGAATCAGATAGGCTTTAGTTTTAGGTGTTAGACATAGGTACAAATTTGCATGTCCTTGCTTATGGGAGGTTAGCAAGAAATTTCCTTAATGAATGATTTGTGGGGCCAGCTCTTCACCGGCACCTGAGATTGTGATTTTCTTTTTACAGAGTCTACAGAGATGTGTCAAACAACAGGAATGTGTAATCCATAATTGTATCTGGGATGAGGAAGGGTAGGAAGGTATATTAAAATTGGAACAATTTGGAAATTTGAATATAGACTGTTAGGCAATATTATATTAATATGTATTAAAACAATACGATAATGTTACTATGTTTAAGTAGGAGACCATCATTGTTTCTAACCGAGACGTGTTGAAATAGTTAGGGGTGATATAATCTGACCCTGCCGTTTACTTTCATGTGGTTCAGAAAAAAAACAGAGGAGACAGAAAAAGCAACTGTGAAAAAACATTAACAATTGGTAAATACAGGTACATAGTATATAGGTCTGTATTTTACTAATATTTTAATTTTTTTCATTAGACTTGAAATTTTTTCAATAAATAATTGAGGAAAAAGTAATTTTAGGTAATATCCTAAAGCTCATTATGCCTTCTACTTCTGTTTTTCCTTTTCTCTTTTGGAACCCGAAGAATTTAAAAGAAGCTTTGTCATGGAGCTGTATACTTAAGATTTATGCAGTTTATTGCAGGTATATTATACCTCAATAAATAATTTAACGAAAAAAGCCTGGGCTTAGGACCATGCTACCATTTATAGGGAAAAAATATTTACTAATCTTTAAAGAGAACTTTTTATCAATACCACTTTGTTTCATGCAGTGGTTCTTGTCATTCCTGGGACACAAAAGAATCGGGAGCCAGGATATAGACATTAGAGGCAACAGTCAAAACTGGGGATGTAAAAAAAAAACAAATTAGTAAACTTATATTAGTAAACATATATATTTGTGAAAGAAAATACAGCAAAGGGATTCAGTCACAGCATTAAAAAAAGGAGATGTACTAGTGATTCAGGGCTAGGTTCTACTGCATATAATATAGGTGTCATATCTGCTGTATATAGTTATTATAATTAAATAAAATAAATGTCCCCTGCAGGTGTGTTAGGCACATATGGCTTTGTTTACTTCTCTCCTATAAAACAAATCTGAAGGTAGGTAGTCTAGGGCTGATCTAGCACAAATAATAGGAAACTATAATAGAACACTTGTTGTTTTCTGGCATGGTTCTAAGCACTTTATATAATATCTGTATGCTATGAGGTAGAAAGTTGTTATCCTTTGTTACCAGTGAAAAAAGTAGAAAAACTAATTTTCTCAAAGTTGTAAAGTTAGGAAGTAACAAAATCGGAGTTTGAAGCGAGGCAGTTTGCCAATAGACTACCACTAACGTGGTGGTTTTGTGGTCACACAGCACCAGACTGGTTCTGTCTTTCTGCTTTGCCATTCCTGATGCATGCCTTCCATACTCAAGTTGCCTCATTGATCAATATAGCTGCTTCATCACCAGCTACCAGTTCAGCCTTCCACGAAGGAGGAAGGCAACAAAATAGCTTTTTCTACCTGTCTGTCTCCATTTAAAGGAGTTTTCCTAGAAACCCCTCTCAATGGCTTCCACTTCCTTCTCAGTTTCTCAAACTTAATCACATGGTTGCATCTAGCTATAGAGAAGGTTAGGGACTGTAGTCTTGTCATTGGGCATTGTCAATCCGAATAACACAGGAGTGCTATTATTAAGGAAGAAGTGAGAGTGAATATTGAGTAGGGCTGGAATCTCTTCTAGTTAAAGAACTGAGGAAAGTCAACATAAGATTGGAAAAAATCATATGATTAAACTGTCTCTGGGATTTTGGAAATGCAAATGTATATCAAAGAAAGAAAAACTTAAATGTAGTTTACATTCCTATTCAGAGCGGTACCCAACCTTTTTGGCACCAGGGATCGGTTTCATGGAAGACAATTTTTCCATGGACTGGGGTGGGGTGGGGCTGGTTTCGGGATGATTCAAGTGCATTACATTTATTGTGCAGTCAAACCTCTCTGCTAATGATAATCTGTATTTGCAGCTGTTCCCCAGCCTCAGCTCCACCTCAGATCACCAGCCATTAGATTCTCATAAGGATCACACAACCCAGATCCTTTGCATGCACAGTTTATAGTAGGGTTCATGCTCCTATGAGAATCTGATGCCACCCATGATCTGACAGGAGGCAGGGCTTATGCGCAGTGCAAGCAATGGGAGGGCTGTAAATACAGACGAAGCTTCACTGGCTCTCTTGCTGCTCACCTCCTCCTGTGCAGCCTGCTTCCTAACAGGCTGAGGACCGGTACTGGTCTGCAGCCCGGGGATTGGCGACCACAGTTTTAGAGGACTACTAGAGTTTTCTTCTGGATAATGCTCTGTTAAAAGCTGTGAGCATTGTACATCTTGGAGGATTATTTATAATAGTAAACAATTGAAACAACTAAAATGGGTTGAGTGGTTATATTATGACGCATCCATGTCATGAGATACTATGTAGCCATTTAGTATTAAGCATGTTGCATACACAATTACATTGGGAAAACCACTTCTAAATGAAAGCAAGATATACAACTATAGTTAAAATATTGCAACTGTGTAATATGTATAACACATAGATGGAATGGAAATCCACCCAAGTAAAATTATAATTGTAATTTTGGGGGGATTGTGAATGACTTTTAAAAACATAATTTTCTGTATTTTCTTCTATGGGTATGTTAGAAAGAAATTAGCTGGACAACTAAAAACATATATAGAAAAAATTAGCTGGGCATTGTGGCACATGCCTGTAGTCCCAGCTAATCGGGAGGCTGAGGCAGGAGGATTGCTTGAGCCTAGGAGTTTGAGGTTGCTGTGAGCTAGGCTGATGCCACAGCCCTCTAGCCTGGGCAACAGAGTGAGACTCTGTCTCAAAAA
>NW_012134969.1:4711644-4740307 GCF_000956105.1 Propithecus coquereli | reverse complement strand
TTTTAATTTTTGAGACAAGGTTTTGCTTCGTTGCCCAAGCTGGAGTGCCATGGTGTGATTGATCATAGCTCACTGCAACCTCAAACTCCTGGGCTCAAAAGATCCTCCTGCCTCAGCCTCCCAAGTAGCTGAGACTAGAGGTGTGTGCCACCATGTCCAGCTAACTTTTTCTTTTTTTACTTTTACTTTACTTTATTTTATTTTTTTTATAGAGACAAAGTCTTGCTATGTTGCTCAGGCTGGTCTTGAACTCCTGGCCTCAAGTGATCCTCCCACCTCAGTCTGCCAAAGTTCTGGGATTACAAGTGTGAGCCACTGCACTGGCTGAATTTCATTTTTTCATGTTCTATGCACAGATTTAGATATACATCACTCTGTCTTGCATTTCTGGTTTTCTCCTTTAAGTTATAGATAACCTTGAGAAGTAATACTTAAGACATGTGGACATAATCATCTCTAAGTCTATTAAAAATAAAAGAAAATATATAGCCCATTTAATTAAGTGGTTTTTATGCAAATATCAATTTCTTTATCATTAAGTCATTCTTTAAAAAAAATTAATCCTAAATATTCTCTTGTTCGAAAAGGCCTCTTGTACTCATGTGTTGCGTTGGATGTGTCAAGACTGATGCTCTTTAACCTAGGATATTTCTCAGGATTGTTTATCGAGCTGGGAACCTTGAGGGAGGAGGTACACTCTCCCCAGGACAAAAGACCGGGCTTGCTTACCACCTGCCATAAAAATGGTGGATTCCCCAAGCTGAGTTTTCTCATTTGCAGTGCAAACACACCGTGTATGCAGCTTCCATCGTGTTGCCCCTATAAGATCTGGGGCCAGATAGATGTGAATAAATTGATGCTCATGCTGCATGCTGTGCCATGAGTAATAAAGTCCTTTGTCTCCGATCCCGGAGTCTCATGTCTTCTGCCAGAGTCCATGAAACAGTATCAGGTTACCTCATTAGCTTGTAATTACAGTCAAATCAAATCCTAGAACTCACGTCTCTGTGATCTGAAAATATGAGTTCCTTGTATTTATTTTTTACTGAGGAAGCAGTTTTAGACATTTTTACAAGCATGCCTATCAATTGGTCCCCATTTCTATTCCCACCGTTGGTTTTTGGCCTCTTAAAGATGGTGAGTCTCTACAGTGTTGTGTAATACTTCATATACATTCTTTTTATCTTTAGTGTGAATGCTTCTTGCTAACTTTATTTTGTAACTTTTATTATTTATGTGTGTGTTTTTAACTGGAAAAAATACATCTCAGGTCCACTCTGTATGGTTGTGTAGGTTGGTAACTGCACACACGTGCCCAGCTAAGGTGTGTTTCGGGGCTGAGATACATACCAAACCATGCGCCCTAGTGTGGGGTTACCGCCTCCTGAAAAAAGGGGGCACTTTTTCTAATTTGCATGAATTTGCGTGTCTCACTAAGCCGTGGGGATCCTGGAATGTGTGTGAGTGAGTGTAGGCATGTGTACCTCTTCTAATTTTCATAAAGCCATCCTATAAACAAAGGCCCTGATGATTTCTTGCTTGTTTGTTTATCTTTATCCCCTGGGTGTCTGTTCAGCCCATTAACAGAAGCTGTGAATTATATTGATGAAGGAACTAACCAACTTCACATCTGCTTCTTGGGTTTGCAGACAATGTCTTAGGCTCTGCAGGTTCTGAGACCAAAGAGAATTGATAAGCCCCTCCATACCCAAGGTGTGAGGTGCTTGATCAGGAGTGGCATAATAGGCTTAAGGGTCAAGGGTGATTTATTCAGCTTCATCTTGTCATTTTTTGTTTTTCTTGGTAATTTGATCTGTTTACAAAAGAACTTTTGGAGACCTAAATGCCTCAAAAATTTTGCCTTATGTTGACTAAAAATGATAAGTTTCAGATTCCTACATTGAAGCCCATGTAACGAAAACCAATATGGAATGCCATATCTAGAAAAATAAATATCCAATGTCTTTGGTTACCCAAGAATCCTCCTTTTTCTCAATTTATACATGTCTAAGGATGGCATTTTCTAGAGCTGTGAAAACATCAAACCAATTTTTTTTGTAGGACTGTAGACTTTACATGTCTACTATTCTGTTCGGAATTATCTGTTTGTAACTTCTATCGCTTTCTGAGTTTTTGCTCCTGACTACATTTCCTTTACAGTCAAACCAGTGTTGTTCCCAATTAGAAATTTAAATTACATCTGGTGCAGTTTGTACACACCAGGGGATATATTTATGTGATACTTTTCACCAGCCAAGACATTTTTCATAACTTCAACATATCATTTTTTCATAGTGCTCATTGATGAAACATTATAAAAATTGTGCAAGAATGCACACACAAGATGCAGTTGTGTAACTCAGGAGAGACCTCACAAGGAAAACATTTCTTGAATATATTTTATATATTTTTTATGGTGCAGAAAAAATTTTTCTCTTTGTCTTGTGCTATTCTTTCATGTATTCTCCCTTAGTATATCTTACTGATGCGTGCTGTTAGAAAGTGAAAACAGTTTTACAAATTGAGACATTTCATTAAATTTCAATGAAGTAATTAAGGAGACTCGTTTTCAAAAATATGTATTTATTTCACAAGCTTGAATGTTGCTTAATCAAGAAATGACCAGAATACTAAATATTGGTTGGTTGGGCTTGTCTAGATCGGCAGCTTTAAGAGTCAGACTGTTGAAAGGGGAGGCACTCAGGTTAAAACAGCAAAGGCTTTTGCTGTGGGTAGAAACTAATTGGCTGAAAACATTAATAAATTATCCTTGCTACTCATGTCAAGAGAAAGCTAAGAGAGAAGGGACGAATATTTGTCTCTACTGAGGCTTTACACTCTGCCACATGATATTAAAAATAAAAAGCATATCCTTAGATTTAAGCTCTTCTTCCTATAGCAAGTAAGAGAAATAGAAGCTGAATTACTTGGAAATGCTTTCTTGTGAATATCACCAAATGTTTTAGATCTGGCATTTTCAGCCAACAAAATATTACTAAGAAGGTTGCCAAAGAATTCTCTCACATAAAGCTGGGGACACTGCCGAGGTTTAAGCTAAGATGCTTTCAGTTAAAAACCTCTAATTTCACAGCAGATTTTCCCCCTGGTTTCATGTTCCTGTACTGGGTACCTGTAGGCTACACACATTGGCCATAAATTGACTGTAGTCCTATTCCTAAGACTGAACATTCTAATAACGTCATTGTCAGACTTAAAAACTTACTCAGATTAGATATTGTAGAATACAGTCTTTTACAAACCAATTCATTTTTCTTTCCAAACCTTTTCCAAAGTTTCCATATGAGAGTCCCATGGACATGGAAAATTCTTTATGAAGCTGCTCCTAGCAAAGTCCTGGCAAAGAAAATCTTTTGCCATTTCGGATCCTATCCTTTAAGACTCAATGTGCTGTTCTTATTTCTTGCTATTCAGGTTTCTACTCCTGCAGTCTCTGTGAATCTCCTCTGCCTTGGATCTCTGACTACTTACATCATTCCACTGTAACACTTGTTTGGATACTCTTGGGCTATGCTCTGGTGGTTCCTGGACTTGTTCCTAACTAAAGTATAAGTTCTGTTAAAGCGGTTGATATCTGTTTTGGTATCTGCCCTCACTCTCCACAAGCCTCTAACATAATAAGTCCATAATAGGTGTTCGGTTAAGTAGGTTGCATTGTTTGGAAGTCTATCAAGGGGGTGAAGTTGAAGGAGAGTCATATTTTATGCTTTCTACATTGAGTTGAAAAGTTAGTTGCAGGCAATTAACTAGTCTAAGTCAAAACTGGATTTGAGTCTCGGCACTGTTGCTTAATTAAGCTAGTGATCTTTGGCACAGGACTTCACCTCTGTGTCTTTAACAATGATTTATTAATCCTAAGTTTGCTTTTAGCCCAGATGTTCTAAGATAGCTTGATTGACCTACAGCAGTGGTTTTCCCAGTGTGGTACTTAGATCAAGAACATCAGCATTACCTGGGGACTCGTTAAAAAATGGAAGTTATTGGACCCTAACAAGCTTGGCTACAAGCCCTCCAGGAGATTTGGATGCACAATGAAGTTGGAGAACTACTGATCTCCAGTGTAGTCAAATCTCTGGTATAGTCGGAAGCTCTATAGCACAATGTTAGCAGACATCGAAGATTGTGCAACAATTTCATAATCGGCAGTCAAATCTAGTATCTCATGTTTCAGCTTTGAGGCCCTATAGAATGGTTTGCCATTGCATCACAGTGAAGTTTCCAGGGACTACCCACAGATTTGCAGCTCCCAAGCTCCTATAAAATACTGGCACTTGAGGAGTGAAAAATTTTTCTTAGGGTGAACGAAGCATATGCAGTGGACAAGGGATTAATTTCCAGCGGCAGCCTCCTAATTCTGTATTCATAGCGTTGTATGTATGCTAGGCTACGCATGCAAGTCTGCTGATATACAGTAGGTAATTGGGCATCCAGCAGGCCCATTTGCATGCAAAGGTTGTTGCACACCTCACATTTACAAGTCTAAAATTAAAGCCCAGTTTGAAGCCTGCTGAAGGCTTGCCGCTAGGAAAATAATGAGATAAGGAAGAAAGGCTTCTGTTAATCAGTGCTTTTGGCCTCTACTGTTCAGTCTTTGCTAATTTGTCCTTTGAAATTGTACATTCCAGGTAGAAGAGAGAGACTTCTAAGAGTATCTGGGTTTTTATTTTATTTTTTTAAAAAAACAACAAACCCTACAGTTATAAGCAGGTTGTGTTTATCCGTGGTGTTTCCCCTGAAACTATCCACATGCGTGCTGCAGTCTGTTACCATGCTTTATTTTCGCTTTTGGAAGTATTCATGTTCTGTGGGACCACATGCATCATTTCAAACTCACAAACTCGGTCACAAACTATGGCATCATTTTGTTTCAATTCAGCCCACATTTATCAAGCAGCTACTTTGTGCCAGGGACTTGGAATACACATCATTTAAGCACAGTTTCTGCCCTCAAAATATTTTAAGTTCTGGTATCTCAGTGTTGAATATTTTTGCTTTAAATCTTTCCTGATCCCCCTGTTTGAAGTTGATTCCTTGCTTCTCTGAGTTGATTAAACTCAACCTGTGTCCCTAGGAGAATAAGAAACCCAGTGGACCCAGGCCTAGAAAAGTCAAAGCCTAAAAGCACGAGACTGTGGCCCGTTGGCTACTCAGATGGGTCACCATGGGGAGGTAGCGGCATTGCAGATGGCCTGTACTCTGTGGGAACGAAGAATGCACCACCGTTTCCTCTACTCCCAAGTGTAGGTCACAGGGAAGAGAGAATGCCAATCTTAAAGCAATCTTAAAGGGATTTACTCACGAGCGCCTCCTAGAGGAACAGTGGAGCCCTACCAGGATGGTCTACCACGCAGTCACTTGTGCCTTCATAAACTGCTTTGTATTTCCATATTCGGCCATGTCCATTTGTTTTACTTTGACAACAGATTGTGAGGTCGTAGAGAACAAACCTGGGTCTTAAGATCATCGTACACAGTCCCTATTTGATGGTGATGATCATAAATACAGTATTTTAGAAGAAAGAATGTCTGCTGGCTTCTATGCATTAGTTTCTCGTAATAATATGCAGTGTTTTCCCCTTTTCATTCTAGCAGAGGCGCATATACTGTGATAGCACCACCTGAAAACCGGAGAAATCAGATGCAAAGCAGTATGTATATTTATTTCAGAATGTTTCTCATTTTCTTTCCAATTGGTATGTTTTGGTATGGAGTAGTTTTATTTTTTGATTTATATAGACTCACCAAATCTCATCAAGTATTTTTCTTTTTAAACTTCAGTTTTCACTATACCTTTAAAAATATTGTTGAACTCCTACAGTGTATAGTACAAGAAAAAAAAAATTCTATTGTTAACACTTCTAAGTTTTTTTCTCTGTGTTGGTAACAGAACTCACGGAATGATAGTAAGTCCTGGACCTCTGTTGTGCTTAACCGGCATTACACTTATTGCCAATAGACTGGTCTCATCCCTGTGAAGTTGGGCTGACTGGTGACGTTTTTATGGCACTATGAATACTTCTGAAATACAGACAAGTCATATACCAAATAGATCATGAAATAATTGGTACCTTTCTTGATTTGCCCCATCCCTCCTCAGTGCAATTTTTCTTTAGCCTCTGCACTCTAATTCTGTAACTATCAGAGTCTATACTCAGCTATTTTTAGTTCTATAGTACGCAAATAAAAATAGATTATAACCTCCTTGAGGTCAGGGATCACATCTTCCTCATTTTTGTGCTTCTTGTACTTAGTGCGTGTATACCACGTTTACTTGAAGTACAGTAAATATAAATGCTGCCATGTAAAATTACAGCATTATCCTTTAGAATTGGGAGGAAAAACTAAAGTTCATTTCGTCCACAAAGAGGTTGTGAGGCTTGTTCAAGTCAAGCTGTGGGATCATCTATGCTCTCCTTTGTTAGATGACTAGTAGGAAATCTGATTTCTTTATTAACGACAGGCATCAGGGTGCAGCAGAAAAGCAGCTCTCTAAAGAGTTCCAGCCAAACAGATAGCCCCGAGGTGGTACCATGGGTCAGTACAGAATACGACAGTCACAACTGCCAGCAGTTCTGGTATCTTTATAGGTTTTTCATTTAAATACCTAACAGGAACTTGCATTAAATATCTCAGTGTGCTCTGGGTTTTTGAGATGTTTCAGAATTTTTCTTTTCTTCCTAATAACAAAAATATGTCATCAGTGGACATTTGGAACAATCAGGTCTAATGAGACTATGAGGGCAAAAGCTGAAGGAACAGACTAGTATCTCTCTGGCGCCCCCTGCTGTCATGCAGTGTGAACTTTTGGGGAATGAGCCCTGCTCCCCTGGAAGCAGGCTACCGATGGCCAGGAACCAGGGCAAGCGTGCCTACGGGTGGCACAGAGCCCTCACTCTCCACATTACAGTAAGCTTGGGGAACATTTAAAAAAACGTGAATGAATAGGTGGATGCCTTTTTCAGCCTCCACCCATCCGTACCCAGATGCTCAAAATAAA
Organism: Propithecus coquereli; assembly: GCF_000956105.1. Lineage (NCBI taxonomy): Eukaryota > Metazoa > Chordata > Mammalia > Primates > Indriidae > Propithecus > Propithecus coquereli. The sequence continues at coordinate 4,733,293 of NW_012134969.1, read as the reverse complement.
CAGCAATTTAAAAAAATGAATTAAATAAAATAACGTGAATATAGGCATCAGAATTCTCTGGGGATATATTTTTACCTGACTGTGGATAATTCTTATTGATATATGAATATTCTAGTTTTGCACAAATTTTCTACAGGAAGCCTTTAAAATTAACGCGGTATAGGGTTTTAAGAATGCTAGAATGGGAGGAAAAACTACACGTCTTTGTTTTAATGCAAGTTCAGGTTGTTTTAAAATTTGAACCCTCTGTGCTGACTCTTGGAGAGAGAGTGCTACAGGGATGGACCCGGGATGACCCTGAGGGGTCAGGGCTTGGATAGTGTCTTCCATTCCTGGACATCTTGTTTGCTTATGCTCACAGGAATTTAAATGCCTTCTGATGGTTGTTATGCTTTGCAGGGACCAGTTACCTTTTCGAATGCTAATAACTGATGACTTGATATTTCTCACCTGGCTTAGTTGCTGCGCAGGAGCTGGCTAACCTGGAGAAGTTGAAGGAACAGCACAGAGCTAAACCAGTGTACCTGGTGCCCAGGCGGCTAGGTAAGCAAGCACACCGCTTGCCTGCTAGCCCTTTGTGCATGTCTGTCTTTGAATGTACATTATAGGTTGTTTGGTTGTTGAGTTGCTTGGGATGAAATGCATTTAATGCAGGTATATTGTTTTTTTCTGATTTCCTGCAAGCAGCAAACAAATGATGCCATGGTTATGTGGAAATAAAGTGATGGTTTAATTGCCAGATAACGTAGAGCCTCTTAGATGATCAACTCTGAAGAGAGCTTGCCTGGGGTGCTTTACACATGCCCGGCCACAGTGCTAGTCAGAATGGGAGCGAAAGCTTAGCACAAGCATATTAATCAGGGCAGTTAAATGTTAATGCGAACAAAAGGAATGGAAAGTCAATTCCAAAAGCAAGACAAGAGTGAGTTGGGGACCCAGTGGTGGTTATAAAGAGAAATGTCACCTGTGTTTTCATTTTGCAGATAGAGACCTCTGGGCCTCGGGAGCGGGTGCTGCCAGTGTGATGAATTATCTGGGCCGCCTTTGCCGGTGTTTGAACCATTCAGAGGGGGATGCCACCTAATGGGAATCATTCACATCTTTTCTTCTCTTTTCTCTTCCAGCAGCAGCTGAGAACTTAAAGGGCTGGACACAGTTTGTATTAACCACATATGAGTTTCCACAGATTTGGTTAATACAAACATGTCTAGAGTCAGGGGCCACTTATTGTTGCGATAGTTTTAGAGAAGTATTCCCCCACCCCCCAGGATATAGGTAAAAATAAGCTACTTCGGAAATGATTTCATGAGGGGAAGTAGTAGTATTATCACCATCATCCCACTGTATTCCCTGAAAAGGGTTAATCTCGTGTCACCTTTATGCTGAATAAGCCAGACTTGAGAGGCAAAGTCAGAAAACAGCCTTAGTCCTTCCTAACTGGCCTCTCAAACCAGCTGTGTGGGTCTAGTCTTTCCTGTGCTGTTTGGGTGAAGAGAGAAATTAAATCTTTTTGGTCTTTCTCAAACAATAGAGTTACCCAGCTAATTCTAGGCCTAAAACAGTCTTGTTTCAGTAATTAGTATTCAGTCCTAGGTACAGGTCAATACTATTACTAATGGAGATTAAAGCTTCTCCCCTACCCCAGCCCAGGCCTGTTTCATGTAGGAAGCTAACAAGTGATACAGGGCATGGCTGGATTTTTCTCTGTTGATCCCTCTGTTCCCAGATTCTGCCCCTTGCAGGGTCAAAGGTGGAAGAGCAGATGAGAGGTCAGGGGTCTATGGAGCAATGATCCTGGTTTCTTTGAGCCTAGGTGTATGCTGACTGCTCATTCTCCCTCCCGGGGTTCTTTGAGTTCTTCTGCGGCCCTCCCTTCCTGTCACCCATCTCTCACCTGGATTTCCCTGATGGAGATAATATCCTTTCCAGCTGGCAGTGCTTGCCTTCACTGTTGGCTCTTGGTCAACTCTTTGTAGGGCTCCACTGTTCTCAAGGTGGCCCTCATGGGTGAGTCCCTTCAAGATGGCTTTAGATTGGCATTCTTTTTCATGAGATCCACATTGGAAGTACAGGAAATACTTGTGCATCATTTCTTCTCACAAACTCTGTGAATACAGGCCGTTTGCAATGCAGCTCCCTCTTCTTGAGGACTCATTTGAGTAGTCAGCTGATAATAGCCTTGTGCCTTTAGGCTTTAACTTTTCTAGTCGGGGTTCCACTAGGACCCTCATTCTCTTAGGGATGCAGGTTGAAGTCTTCAAGCAATTTTCATTAAACCTTTCTTGAACATCTTGAAGATTCCATCTTCTTCAATCACAAAAACAGAGGAGATGGAATTCAAAGAGACATCCTTCCTCAGATTTCTGCCTTCCTTTGACCTATCCAATGTCTTTTATAGGCTGAAAGTAGTTGCTATTTAAGGTTCCCCAAACTAGTTTTCAGTAACTTCTTGCAGCTCCTGCTTTGGGAGCTGCAGACACCTCCCATTGGAATTCAGAGCAGTTGGTTTCTACCGTCTTGGGCCTTAGCAAAAAATGAGCAGGATTCTCATTTCAACTTTCTGTTACATGAAGTATCTAGGAATGGTCAAGTATGTGTGTGTGGGAGGACTGGGGGGTAGAAAAGAAAATTCTAGAATGTGTTAAACTTTGAGATGAGTTTTGAGCAAAACCTGCAAATGCTTAGACATCTGGCTGTCTCTATTTCTTCTAATTCTTAACTCCTATTTTTCTACCCCTTAAAATATTGGAATGATTGTAAAAGATTCTAAAAGTGGCTGTAACATTAGATAAAAGCTTAAGTATTCCTAAGTGTTTCAAAAGAAACACTCCCCCATCCCCCACAATAGCAACTAAAGAACCAAAACGAAACCTTTTATACCTTTAGGAGCTCAGAAGAGAAGTCCCTTTGGTGTCTTTCTCAGTTCAATTATAAAAACTACAGTGAACACAAATTGTTTTAATGCATCTTCTGTGAGAGTGAATCTTTCAGAGAACTGACACTTTTAGTGACCAAAGCGCCAGAGAATTATTTCAGAGGACCCTTTATAATGCACACACCAAGCTTGCATAAACACTGAGCAATCCCTAAACGGCAATTCTTAGATGACTGTCAGGCTGCAGGGATTTCTGGCCCCAAATTATTTTAGGTTTGAGAGATAACAGGCAAATAATCTGACATTCATAGTTTCTCTTGAATACCTTCAGAAAAATAGTTTGGATTGATAATCAGTTACTAACTAGAATATTCTCATTGTATTTTTAGAAACTGGGTTATAAAGACTACATACTTGTCTAGTGGCAAGACCCCTATGTTGCTGCTTGAACATAGGGCAATAGAGTTAGAAGAAAACCAACTGAAGCATCACTGGTCATCATCCTTATTAGGGTAAGGCATGGTCATACTCAAGCTGGAAGAATGTTCTAGAATTTCCAAGACAGGCACTATTTCGTACTGCTTTGCATGGCCCTTCAGGTATGATTTCAATCTAAGTGAAAACTTTAATACCTACGTGGTTGAAAAAGCTTAGGAGACTTGTCCTTTTAGGAACACAGCCTCATCTTTCTGTCCAGCCGTTTTTCTTTTAAGTGAGTCCCATTTGTTAAGGTCTTATTAAAAAACTGCTTATGTTCTTATTTCCAGGGGTATTAAAATGTTAAAGAAACTCACGTTGTAGACTTATCATGTATTAATTAGTCCTCGATAGCTGACATTTCAGCTTAGTATTCGTGTTTCACCTTCGTGGCTTTTTTTTCCTTAGGTGGAAGCCAATCAGAGGCTGAAGTCAGGCAGAAACAACAACTCCAACTGATGCAATCTAAATACCAGCAAAAGGTCAGAATCCATCTCCGTTAGTTTAATTTTGGCAAGGAATTTGAGTACCGGCTCTTTCAGGTAACCATGAAATAACACAGTAACTTTACTAAAAGCATAAAACGTTGAAACCAATTGCAGAAAGCACCTCTCAAAATCAAAGATATTGGAAAGCGAGATGTTTAGAGATAAAAACCTAGACTTCTTATTCAAGTCATCTATCAGTCAGCATGGTCCTCAACTAAGGGAATTTTTTTTTTTCTAGTTTAAGTTAATTGTGTTTTAACTGTAGTTTAAATCTACTATGTTTGGAATGTTGTGGTTCCAAGAAGTGGATTTGTTTTCCCCAGGCCAGTTGTGGAAGTAGTACAAAAAAGGTTGAAGATACCCAATGATTTTTTACAATGAACACTATGAGTTTTATAATCAGGAAAATTATCTTCCCCTTTCCTTCCCTAACACACAGAGAGAGAGAGAGAGACAGAGAGAGAGAGAGAGAGAGAGAGAGAGAGAGAGAAAGAAGGGGGCAGAGAGATAGATACACAGTAGTTGAGAAAGAGACAGACCAAGTAAGAAACACAAAGAGAAATTTCACGGGCAGGAGGCGTTGTCTGTCCATTCTCTGTGATCTAAGTAGCTTGAAGTAACAACCTATAATCATGGTGAGGTATAGCACAGACAATACTGTAATTTGCCTTTCATCATAATTTTGTGTTCTAGAGGTTCAGGCTGAAAAATGGTAACTGTTTTTTTGTCCTCTGTAATCTCAATACAATTTAGATAAAAAGAGAAGAATCTATAAGAATCAAGAAGGAAGCTGAAGAAGCCAAACTCCAAAAAATGAAGGCAATTCAGAGAGAGAAGGTGAGCAGGTGGCTCTGTGCCGGGTTTTCTTCTAGACACTGATCACACACCAACTCATTTGATCCTCACAGTGACCCTATGCAGTATGTATTATCCTTATTACCCAGTTTTGCAAAGGAGGGCCGATAACTTGCCCAAGGGCCCATGATCAGTAAGTAGAAGAACTAAGATTCACGTCCAGACAGACTAGCCCCAGAGCTATGCTTCTTATTCATAACGCTGCCTCACCTCTCAGGCAAGCGATCAAAGTGGTGAATTTTCAGTCCAGGAGGCAAAGCAACTAGGAACGACAGCCATCAGTGGTATACTGCCATACTTATATCCAGACACTGAATTTTCCAGATTGAGTGTGATGTAGGTAAACATGCCTCTCTTACGTGGTATGATATGGCCTATTCTAAACCTCAGAGTGATGTTCAGTCTTGACACTCTTTCTGGGGCTTGGGGGGAAAAATCTCTTAAAAATGCTCATCTGCTAGAGGAGAAGAAAGAATGTAGTATTGTTCCATTCCTACCCCCTTCCTTCTACTCCTAATCTCCGCAAACTCCTAAGCTATAATAGATTTTAAGTGTTGGAGGTTTAGGGGCCAGGGGTTGACTTGTGAAACCCCCATGTTTGATACCTGCTGCAGGTATAAGTCAAGGAAACACACTTCCTTTCCCTACTGTTTGCTTTTCTTTCTTTCCCTTCCTCCTTCCCTTCCTTTCCTTTTTATTTTAAAGATTAAGTGTTGGTCAAAAATTTGAGCCTTTTCCCAAACAATCAATGTTTTAATCAGTTCGAGTTAATGAAGCCAAAATCTGATGGCTTATGGAGCACGTGAGAGAATTAGTCTTTCCCTCCCATGAGGAGGAGATCTTTTCCTGGCTGGAAGCAAACTAGTCTTTCTTGGAAAATGTCTGTTGTGCTGTGTGACCTTGGGTAGCCCTCCAACCTTCTCTGAACTATTTCTGTAAAATGAGTCTGTAAGCACCACCTCTTGTCCCAAGTTCAAGAGCATCCTGTTGCTGTAGAGATACAGGCTCTGGGGGTGGAGATAAGACTGGACTTGCAAATGAGGAACTGTAATAGAATGCTGGAGGTATTAAAAAATGAGTATAGGAACTTTGTTTACAAAATTTGATTCGGCAGTCCATTTCTAAGTGATCAGTGATTACACCTTCATTGAGAAGATTTTTATTATAATAAAATTTACCTGTCTTTCTCTTTGCACTTCTCTATTCCCCACCCTTTTCTTCATCTCTTTTTCTCCTCTCCCATTTTCTTCTTCAAAGGAAGGTTCACACTTAGGTCTTGTGATAGCCGCGGAGGTGCTCCCTTACGAACACAGTCTGTCTGCATTTCAGGCAGAACAAAGAACACCATCAAGTCATCACCAGGAACTGAATTAAGAGGCTTGCAGACCTTGAAGAATTATTGTGTTACAATCTCTTATCCTAAACTCATTTATTAGTTGTCATTTAATACCTATAATTGGCTGGCTTGTGGGTCATTGTTAGCTTATTTCTTCGTGGGTCAATAATGTATACTATTCATAAACGTTAATGGCTAGAACTGTTTTCTTTAACATTGAATAAAAGCAGTATTTTCCCCTTTCCTAGCATGATAACTGTAGCACTTACTGGCATAAATTTGCTGGAAAGTGAGAGGTGGGGAGAGTGAGTTGATCTGTAGCCCCTTCCCATTGAAAATGTGGCCCTTGAACAAGCAGCATTGGCCTCATCTGGGAGTTTGTTAGACGTGCAGAATCTTGAGCCCCACCTCAGACCCACCGAATCACAATCTGCATTTTAACAAGCTCCCCAGGTGATTGCTGTACACATAAAATTTAAGGAGCATTAATTTAAATGACCTTACAAAAGAAGCAGGACCCATCCTGGTCCTTCCACAGACTTGATTTCTCTGGCTGATTGGCCTGCGCTGGCACCATGACCCTAGCCCTTCCTGTTGTATATAATTCTGTGGCCGTTCATATTAAATGTGAGCCTATTTAGTAGCTTATGTCAGATGAAAGAAAAAATGGACATTAGCCGTCTAGAAGTGACATATTTCACATTGCCAGTGTGAACATGGCGAAGGGAAATGATAATGACTGTGCTTATGGAGCACTTATTTTTTAAAGTGCACGGCAAACACACACACAGACATCAGCCTGCAAAACATGGCCCTTCTCCCCAGGCAAATTGCTGCTTCCCAGAAACACTGAGCCACGTAGAATCCAGCAGCCTGTTGCCACCCAAGAGCCTCTAGCTTTATCTCTGGTCTTGATCCAGCCCCCTTCCCCACTGCACTTCCATTTTTCCTCTCCCAGAAGAAGTCACCAGGGGACACTGAGTCTCTTTGTGATTGGTCATCATCTGTGTGTGTAACATTTAGTGAAGGCTGAGTAGACTGGATTCCTCACCAGCATTTTTGTGTGTTCTTTGATCCTTAATAAACAAGAAGGTGTGAGAGTCAGTCAGCTCTTTAGCATGTCAGTTGGGTCCAGAAAGAATTTTTCCTATGAGTGAAGCAGGAAATTTGGAGAGGGCACTGGGATGCTTTAGTCAAACTTGCATCCCCTAGACTAGAGTATGTTGATGGGGTATATATGCTTCCAGTGGTATACTCCTCCTTTGTACTGGCTCGTGATAAGGGATTGTTAAATTTTCAGGATTTTTTGAGCTATTTGACTTCATGTTGGCAGCTTGAAACCGACTGTGGTGGAAATATTTACACCACGGAGATTGGTAAATGTAGAAATCAACCTTCCCTCCTCCTCCCTGCCAGAGTTGGCTGTTAAAGGTTTACCAGCACAGCACTGCTTAGCACTAAATGAAAAAATTGTTCTCTTACCCGCCCCTACCACCTACATTCCAAAGCCAAGCCTCAGAAGGCTAAGGAGAGCAAAGATTTTGGGAAATATCTGATATATTGTATGTTTGATATGTATTGATTTAAAAATAGATTATAATGCATGTGGTAGACAGAATAATGCCTCTCCCTACCCAACTCCCCCAAGATGTCCACATTCTAATCCCTAGGATTATGTTATTTTACATGGAAAAGGAGATTAAGGGGGATTAAGTTTACAGATGGAATTAAGGTTGCTAATCAGCTGACCTGAAAATAGGGAGAGTAAACTGCAATGTCCAGGCGGGCCCAATATAAGCACACAGGTCTTTAAAATTGGAAGAGGGAGGCAAAAGAGAGAGAAAGAAGAGATGACAGCAGGAGAAATATTCAGCGTACTGGGCTGGCTTTGAAGATGGAGAAAGGGTCTATTAGCCAAGAAATGTGGGAGGCCTCTGGAAGCTGGAAAAGGCAAGGAAGTGGATTTTCCCCTGGAGACTCCGCAGGGAATGCAGCCCTGCTGACACCTTGCAAGTGGGTCCAGTGAGACCCATCCTGGACTTCTGACCTCCAGGGCTGTAAGAGAATGAATTTGTGTTTTAAGATGCTGAGTTTGTGGTAATTTGTTACAGCAGCTATAAGAAACTAATACTACTCATGGTTTTATAACAACGTATTAATTTCTCTTCCTAGAAATCTGTAAAGCACAGATAATATCTCTAAGATATTAGAGCATTAGAATAAAAGAAAGTCTTTAAAAAAAAGGCAGTGTTTTAGAGGCAAGTGCTTTCTTTGTCACTGGTTCGTGAAGCATGAGGAGACAGGTTTTCCTAACACCTCAGAGAAAGCCTTTTGTTTAAATTTAGTGCTGTGGGAGTAAACCTCCACCACACTTTTCCCTCATAATCACATTGATGAACTAAGTCATAATTTGACTTTTCTAGACTTTTCATAATGCCCACAAAATGGGCTAAAAAATGAAAATCTTCTTTTTGTTAAAGACCCTCCCTACCTCCTGGATTCATTTTATTCTGCCTTTGATCTACATATGTTTGAAGTAACATTATACAGCGCTATATAATTCCCAAATACTTCCATTTAATTCTCCCAACCTCTTGGGGTATCATAACCTCAGAGAATGAAGGAAACCAGCTAGAGATCTGAGTGGCATCCAACACCTTTTTTTGCTTTTTCCACTAAACTATGGTTGCCAAAGTCATTTGGAGCACTGGAAGTCACAGTATTTTATGCAGACATTGAGAAGTGTCATTAGTTTTAATGCTATAATGTGAAATAGGAACTAACCAGTAGAAAATAAGTTATGCATATTGCAGGATTTGTATGTATACATATGCTTAAGGAATCACACTTTATTGCTTTCTTATTTCTAGGAAGCAAGTAGTAGCAAGGGCTAATGGTTTAAAAATAACTTTAGGGATAAAACTCAACATTGAGGAAATTACTTCAATATTGTTTGTATAAACTGGGAAACATTTCAATTTCTGAAAACTTTCAAGGGACAGCAGAGTTTCCAAGAAACGTGGTTCCTATATCATGCATTTCTTTGTGGATGAATGGTGGGGGCCTTAAGCCTTTGGTTGTTGAAATGCAATAGGATTTCACTAATCAGTCCCATAATGTTGGAATGTTGATATCTCTGAAATGCAGATGTGGTGCTAAGAGTGGAGGCTGTCTTCTGTGTTTCACTTTCCTTATTTGTAAAATGGGTATAATAATAATATAATAATGGGACTGGTAGGACCTTAGTACAATACCTAGCACTTAGTAAGCACTCAGTAAAGGTGTCCTAACCTGATTTTAAATGTAAAGAAGTGCTTTGACATTATCTCATTGAGCTCTACTGTATTAACCTCTTGTAAGGAAGGCATAGAGAATAGTATTATTATTATACACGGTTGGATGGGTTCAATTATTTCATTGTTCCCAAACCCACATGAATGAGATTATGAGACTGCTGGAGAAAAAACACACTTTTTTTTTTTTTTTTGCCACCCCATGTTTCTGGGCTTTCATCTCAGCTGGGTCTCCTACAGTGCCCGATGGCCAGCATTTTTCCTTTGCATTCTAGGCCCAGCCCCAATTACCAAGATCTTTGCTCACTTTACATTCTTCTTCTTATTTATTTATTTATTTATTTTTTGAGACAGAGTCTCGCTTTGTCGCCTGGGCTAAAGTGAGTGCCGTGGCGTCATCCTAGCTCACAGCAACCTCAAACTCCTGGGCTCAAGCAATCCTAGTGCCTCAGCCTTCCGAGTAGCTGGGACTACAGGCATGTGCCACCATGTCCGGCTAATTTTTTCTATATATATATTTTTAGTTGTCCAGATCATTTCTTTCTATTTTTTAGTAGAGATGGGGTTTTGCTCTTGCTCAGGCTGGTCTCGAACTCCTGACCTTGAGCGATCCACCCGCCTCGGCCTCCCAGAGTGCTAGGATTACAGGCGTGAGCCACCGCACCCGGCCTACATTCTTCTTATCTTTCACATTCTTCTTATCTTTCGTGTTTCAGCACGAAACTTCATAGGAAATAAAGGCCATCAGACCTCAATTATCTCCATTTTTCTATTTCTTTAGTGTCCTGTTGTTGATGCTCCCATTCCATCGCAGGAGGAATTAGAAGGTGCCTCCCCTTGTTGCTAAGACGGATTCTTCCACCTGTGTCCACCATCTCATCTTCCCTCCCCTTTCCTCAGGGACCTTGGCTTCTCCATCGGTTAAGCTCCTTTTCCTCCTGTTACTTTCTTGTCTTTGTGTTTTTGTTTTTCTCTCTCAGGATATAATTATACTCAAGTCTCTCATCTTAAAAGCAAATTTTCTCTGTTGTGTTTTGCTTTCAACTCCTCTATCCCCGAGCATCACAGTTCATCTTCTTGAAAGACTTCTCTACCATATTTGTTCCCAAATGTCAGACTGTGCCCTGACTCTTTAACAATCACCTGAACCAAAGACTCTCGATTTTTAAAAAAGGTTCCCCAGGTAATGCTGAGCTCAGTTAGCTTAGGAACTTACCTTCTCTGATTCCTCTCCTTAACTCGTTCGTTGGTGGGCTGAGTGTGGCTTTTATCTCTAGTACTTCCATGGTTCTGATCTAGCTAAGATCACCAGTGGTGTTCTTAACTGAAATATCCAGTGGAGACTTCAATTCCTAGCTTATTTAAGCTCTTTGTAATATCAAGTCCTCTGTCCTTTAAATTCTACTGCTCTGGGTCCTTTTCTTCCACTTGTTTTTCCACTATTGGTGCTCACCAGGTCCCATCCATCGGTCTCTGTGCCTATGCCCCCATCTTTAGGTGAAAACTCCCACATTTAAAGATTTAATTATTGCTTGTACTGATGATTTCTGAAATCCCCATCTTCAGGCCAGACCATATTTCTAAATCACAGAACCATATATTTTATTGAATGCTTGATATTTCTCCCTAGACTTTCCACAAGTAGACGTCAAATCCAATAAATTCAAAATTGAACTCATATGTTCATACTGGGGCACTTAAATGATAGTCATCTTACACCCTTCCTCCTTTTCTTACTCATCCTATATCCGTGTAGTTATACCACCTATCATTTCTGTCCCCTACATTTTTTTAGAGGCTATTTTTCTCCATCCCTGCTGCCTTAATTTGGGACTTTCATAATTTATGGCCTGGATTACTGTGAGAACCACCTCACGGGTTCGCGAATCTGGGGCCCTTGCAGCTGCTTATCCTGTGTGTTGCCGTCAGAGGAGCTGCTTACTGTCCTGCTTACAATCACATCATGGCTTATCATTGTCCTTCATAGAGTCCAAACTTCTCTACTTGGCATACAAATTCTTTATAATTGTACCTTCTTACTTTCTCAGCCTTATCTTCTACCCATCTCTCTCCAAACACCGTTCACTTTTCCTATGAGCTTCTTGAGGTTCTCTATGCCTTTGTATATTGAAAAGATTGTAAATTCTGGGACTTCCCTTTTCCTATCCAGGGTCACTACTAGCCCATCATTGCCTTTTTGAAAATTAGAAACCAATTCTCCATCCAGGCAGTCAATTCTGTGGGTGTTCATACAGGTGACAGGTGGTACTTTCGTGAGAAATAGAAAAAGACACCTCCTCTGTGCTAACGTAGCCACATGCTGAGGTGCACAGCTTGATATTTCAGCCTTTCCGACCCCCTCTGCTGAGAACCCCTGGGCAATGAGCAGCCCATGTAATGGAGTGTGGAATAGCCCTGCCCCTCACCTCCTCCTCCTCCTCCTGAAAAACTCTTGCTTGTTTAAGATTGGTCTTTATCTAGAATTTCTCTTTCTCATTTGATCCACGGATTTTACCTTTGATTTGGTCATCAGCCCCCTGGGGAATATGTAGAAAGCTATGAGTCTGCTCTGCATAGAAAGGAACATACACCTAACCAGCAGCTTATCCATGCACCCTAGGTTAGAACCCACATCCCCCATGTTTTGAGTCGCTTTTTGGCTCTTGTGCCCAGGATGGAGTCTGATTCTTTATAGGTACTGAATAAATGTTTATGGAACTTTTGAGAACGTTTCCTGACAGTCCATTTCTGTGCTTTGTCCGTGTTCATATTACATTATTTGCAAACTGCTGTCCCCTGACATATTTAACATACTGACATCATTACTTCCTTGTCTATGTCCCCGGCTAGACCCTGAAATTTTTCAGATAGGCACTGCTCTGCTCATAGCAGTAGTCCCAGCATCTAACATAGTACCAAGAATAAAATAGGTATTTGATAAGTATTTGTTGAATAAGTGAGATTCAGCAATATTAAATGATTTGTTTAAGGTCATTCAATCAGTAACGATGGACTTGGAGCTAATTTCATAGTTTCTTCTTCTGTATCTCATGTTCAAAGATATTTTACATTCTGTATATATACTTACGTGTAAGTATGTGTGGGTGATGCCTGAACTCACTGTTAAATAGAAATAAACTGTCTGACTAAATCTAAGTATTTGGATTACCATACTAAAACGGGTACCTATGTTGTTAGGTTTGGAATACAAATTTCTCAACTACTCCAGTATTTTGCAGAATACTTCTCCATCACTTCTGCTGAGGCATAAACAGACTTTTGTTTAATAAAATTTAGCTACAATGTGACTGAGTTGGAATCTATTAGTGGAAAGAAGAAAACCAGTGTTCTCAATTTCTGACCTTTAATCAAGACCTCCTCCTTGCTTGTTATCTTTTGACCTCCGCCTCTCAACACCCCACCCCTGGGATGCAGGGAACTCATCACAACTGAGCACTTTTGGTCTCATGAGTCAGGATTTTTTTCCTAGATTAGCATCATGTTCATTTGGTTTCGCAGTTTTCATTAGTTTGCTTCCTAGAATTTTGTGTTTCATTAATAATCCAGTGGCTTGCATTATCATTGATTCTCTTTGATGCTAGTAAATTGCCTTTAGTTTTCTCTGAAAGTGAAATCACCATCCATTTTGCCTTTCAAAATGGGACTCGCAATTAGTTCTGGGTGAATGAAGACTTTCATGGGAATGAACAATATGAAGAGTTTTTTTTCTCCCCTCTTTGAAAGATGGAGCCAAACTTATGGTTTGGGTTTGAAAGTGATGATTTCTATTATTCCCTTTTCACAGGTCGTCCTCTGGGTAAATCCAATTTTTTATTAAAGCAAACCCAGCTGCTTGCAGTCTCTCTTGGATTCATTTAAAACTTCACATTTCTCCTGTGTTGTAGAACTTGTTTTTAACTCCCCATTAAATTTGTTGTCTAGAAATTTTACTTGTTTTTCAGAGGCAAGTTAAAAAATGACAGCGTGTCATGGGGAGCAAGAAGCAAGTGTTCCTGGGTTATTTAAATTGGCTTAAAATATGCCAGAGCCATGGGTGACAGTAATATCAAATATGAAGCTCTTTATCTCTAGGCTCTCCAAACAGCTAATTAAAAAAAAAAAAGACCTCTTTTCTATTCAAGTGGATGGCTTTTTGTGACATGTGCGGTTCAGTCCCTCAACAGCTTTAAGTATCTGATTCTAAATCAGAAGGGAGTTGGGTTGGCTTATTGTAATTCTTTTCCTGAAAGCTTTAGTGGAATGTGGGTATACACATATATAAATTTTGCATGAACTATTTAACCATTTATTATAATTTTAATTTAACATACTTGGTATGGAAATTTCATGTTTTCAGTAAAACATTTTGAAAGTACTGCTTAAAAAATAAATGTTGCTATCATTTGAACTAGAGAATAAAAATACGAAATGCCGAATCTGTGATTATATCAATCACATTGGGAGAGGGGAGCTACAGAAAGAACTGTGGGCTCCTGGCTTTCTGGGCGTCGCCCTTGGGGACTGAGAGGGAATACCATCTTAGAACCTCTGGCAAGGTATCATATTAGACTACTGAACCTCAGGATTTTGGACTTTGGGTAATTTGAACGTCATGATTCACATAAAGCTTCCCTAATACAATAGGTGACATTTTTACTTATATTTAAATAATAATTGAGACAGGGTCTTGCTATATTGCCCAGGCTGGTCTTCAACTCCTGGCCTCAAGCGATCCTTTCACCTCAGCCTCCCAAAGTTCTGGGATTACAGGTATGAGCCACTGCAGCCAGCCAACAGGTGACATTTTGATATTTGCAATTTCAGAGCAATAAACTGGAGGAGAAAAGAAGAAATGAAGAAAACCTCAGAAGAGAAACATTTAGAGAGCATCAGCAACAGTAAGTTTATATTTTCAGAACTTTGTCTCTTTATAGGCATATTGTTCATATAGCTTTTAAATTCGGGTGACGGTAACTTTTCAAAACATCTGGTATTGGATTATTGGTTGTTATAGTAATTATGTAACTGAACTCTGTTATTATATAAGTGAAAATCTAAGGTTGGAGATATCTATACTCACCAAAGGATTCTTTAGTAGTCAATCGATTAGCAATAATACTGCTAAGTTTGAGGAATTCCCCACTATAAACAACTTGGAGGGCTTGATTCTTTGATGATCAAGGTACTTCTGATTATGTTGACTTCCAAGACGCCAATATGAAGAGGAAGATGCTTGAAATGAAGCACCCAAGCAGAATCTAAACTAATTAGGGATTTATCTAGTGGACGGAGGACTATTATACGCTTGTGTTTTTTTTTTTTTTCTAGACAAGAATTGAGAAATCATTTAGCAGTTATTGGCAAAATTCCTAATTGGTGGTCATACACACACCTAGGTAATTTTTCCAGTGTGATCTGTGAATAACAGCAGCTAATATGTGTGTGACAACTACTATGTGCTTTGTAGTATAGATAATCTACTGTTAGATAGGCTTTAAAGATAAACTCGTGTCCTAGCTCTTGGTAGCTAGATTACCTGCACGCTGAATGAAAGCAGACAAAACCAAAGCAAAATATTTCTGGCCCTACATTAATTCTAAGTGTGGTAGAATTAGAGCAAGCAGATCTATGTTCAAAGCCTTAGCTCTCTAGAACACCTGTTTGAGTATGAGTATTATTTTTAATTTTTAAACTTGGGACGATAATGTCTATCTCACAGAACATTTGTAAGAATTAAAGAAAATATCTTGTGTAAATGAGATGAAGAGTTGAAATGATACTTTTTGCAGAGGTCTTAGTTGAATGGGGTCGTACAACTTTTTTAGAGACTGTATACAGATTTCTGTTCCCATCACAGCTAGTATAGGATGTTCACCGACTGCCTCCTGTTCTCTCTCCCCATGTTGTCTCTCACTT
This sequence comes from Propithecus coquereli, assembly GCF_000956105.1. NCBI lineage: Eukaryota > Metazoa > Chordata > Mammalia > Primates > Indriidae > Propithecus > Propithecus coquereli. The sequence continues at coordinate 4,718,053 of NW_012134969.1, read as the reverse complement.
GCAGAATTTAAGATCACTCAGATGTGTGGATAAGCATGTATATCACACCCTGGAGCATATCCCTCCTCTAAGCACAGAATCCTCTGGTTTCTCATACCACTGAAATTACCCTTCCTCTATAATAAGCAGCTCCTTTTTGATTTAAGACTCAGAAACAGAAATGGAAAAGAAGTTTCTCAACCCTCTACATTGCTCTTAAGTAAAGGTACCTGGCCTCTGCTACCCAGGCCAGAAGATGGGCTGGGGTAGGATGGATGTGTTGATGAGTGATGTCATCTTTCATAACTAAAACAAGCATCCTTCTCATTTTAGTCACAGAATCCATAGCCTGTCTCTCTCCACTCTTCTCCCACTCTAAAACAGCCACGGAGGTGAGGAAGCTGGTGGGAAGCTAAACACCCTGGAAAGTTCTAAACCTGGCAAGGTGAAGGATGAGAGATTCTTGGAGTTTTGAAAGATGAGAAGTTGTGCTGCCCAATCTTCCCACCATCGTCTTCCAGCTTCTTGAGTTTATGTTTTACTAAATACAAAAGATCAATCACCCCTTTTCTGTAGAGAAGAAAAAAAAGAACGATTCGTCCTCAGCCACCAGGCGCACTGTCGGTGAAGTTGAATTCAATTACATGCACATTTCACTCTCTTTCTTCTGCTTATCGTGAAAGTCCCAGTTAACCAGGAAAAAGAGAAGTTGGCTAAAGATCAAATTGGCTTTTAAAGCCTATTGAGAAACACATGAAGAGATATATGTGTGAGATTCTGTTTTTTAAAAAAGAGTATTGTATAAATTACTTTTGAAATTAAAAGACCAATAGCTCATGAAATGAATGACCATTATATAGCTAGAAATATGAAAGGGACTTCTTAGAAAAGACAGATCTCTATATAACAAGTGTTTATAACACTTTCTTAGGCTGACTTTATGGTGGAAAAAATGTCTAGGGAAACTGTTAGAATTTTAACAGTACAAAGATTTCACCAGATCAACCAGACTGCCTACCCCCCACCTCCCAAATTAGATTCTCCCGAAGATCTCAAAGGAAGGGACACAAAATAGAAACATACATAAGAAATTCTTTCAAACTAGTCAATACCTTGCTAGTTTCAGGGTACTGTGGTTTTTGGTTCAAATAGCAGATCAGGAACGATGGTTTTGGTTTTTTTTTTCCGTAGAGAAAGGCAGCCATGGACTTGAGCAGACTGTAAATCCAAGTGGCTGGAGAAACAGCTCGTGATAGCAACCTGGGACACCCCCAGGAGAATCTTAACGTGCTCTTTCTTAGCACCTTGTTCCTGACTTCGTTCATTCGCTTCTGATTAGTTTTAGTGTTGTCAATTATTTAGCTAACAGGCAGAAAACTAGGCTTTTATTGACATCCAAAGGGACTCTCCTGAGTGTAATAATGAAGGCAGTTTATCGAATGCCTGTGAGGTTGCTTTCTAATTGTACGCATTAATCTGCCCATGCAAGCTGGCTGAAAATACACAAGCAGATTGCACATGCAGATGGAGCACACAGGATGGTTTTATGAAAAGACCTCTGGAATGTACTTTTGCAGCACTGTCTTTTCCTTAAAAATCGAATGGCTGTGACTATTTGAATGGGCGGCTGATAGCAGAACAGATTAATGGTGCATTAAGTCTGCTACTCTGGCTGGGGACAGACTCCAATTTCACAATTTCAAATTAGTTCTAGGATTCTTGAGCCTGAAAGCAGAGGGTAGAAATGGGCATTTAACCTTGGTGTCATTTTCACCATTATTTTTAGTCTTTGTAATTATTTACTGACTTACAAAAATTCAAATGGGATACTTTTCAGGATGGCCTTTTCTATTACTCATTATTACTGGTAGATGAAATATCTGAAGTGACAGTTAATAAAACTTTTTTGAAAAAAATAGGACAATGTGATTTAGGTTATTTAAAACATTGGGTAAAATACACCTCGGCATTTTAAATTTTAAATGGTAATTTATTTGGGGGAAATATAGTCATCTTTATAATTGTATGTTTTTTGGATGAGGGTTGAGACAGGTTTGAATGGTGAGCCTATTTAACCAGTGAGGGGATCTAGGGTAGGATGGGAGTAAGAACAGATGCATTATGTATGCAGGTGTTAGGAAAAAGTGTTCTTTTTAGGAATTTTCTGGAGATACAAGAATTGGCTATATTTTAAACATTTAAAATTTTAATTCATATCTAATAACCATTTAATATAATAGATTATACATTTATACAGTTTTTAAAGTACAAAGTTCTTGGTTCTTTTACTCAAAGAATTAAAAAGCTGTTATGGAATTTTGAACCTGTGGATTGTCAGGTACAGTGTTAGGCATATTATATACACTTTTTTTTCCACTTAATTTTCAGATTAACCCTATTGGGGCTATATCATCCCCATTTTATAGGCAAAGGCTTGGGCTATTAAAATTTCTGAAAGTCATAGGGACATTAAGTGATGCAGCCAAAGGCTTTGAGATTTTGAGGGTCTCATGTTAGGTTTAAATTAGTCTATTTGTGTTGTTTGACCAGAGGGCTAGGAGGTTTTATAATGACTTGATGGTTAATTAAATATTTATGAAATTATGGTTCATTGTTAGATTTTTTTTTTTCTCTTTCAAAGACGAGGCTTGCTCTGTAGCCCAGGCTGGAGTGCACTGGTACAATTATAGCTCACTGCAACCTTCACCTCCTGGGCCTCAGCAATCCTCCAGGCTTAGTCTCCTAAGTAGCTGGGACTACAGGTGTGCACCACCACATCCAGCTGATTTTTCTTATTTTTTGTAGAGATGGTGTCTTGCTACGTTGCTTAAGCTGGTCTTGAACTTCTGGCATCAAGCAGTCTTCCTGCCTCAGTCTCCCAAAGTACTAGGGTTACAGGAGTGAGCCCCTATACCTATTGTGAGATTGTTATACACCAATAATTATGCAAATATATTTAACACACACAGTTAGTAATAAGAAGGGAGAATAAACCACAGTGAATAGTTTGGGAGACTAATACACAGACTGAACTGACAGGTCTGTTTTTTCTTTGTTTTTTTTTTTTTTTAATCCACCCTCACTGTTATGAGATTTTTCTTCTTCTTTTTTTTAATCTAGTTTTTTCTTGGAACCCCAACCAACAGTGGGTGGGGGGGTGGTTGCTGTTTTTTTCTTAGTAGAGCTTTTGGTGGTCATTGTTTGATGCAAAAGAGGCCTTATAGTTTTATGCGTAGAGTTTTTCTAGGCCTTTTTGGCCATGGTTAGTTTTTTTTTGTGGTTTTTGTGGTCTTCAGCAGGAGTGGCTGTAGTCATTATCTCAACTGTCTTTTGGCTTTACTTTTTAGTCATGTCTCAGGGCTGTCTGGCCACAGCAGGTGTTATCTACCATACACACGTTTATTACTTTGAGGGTCAGTAATTTTACTGTAGGCTGAGTCACTCCGTAAGTGACTCATAAGTGACTCTATTTTAGACATGCATATCTAGGGATTAGGGAAAATAGGTAATTTAGAGGCATGGCGTACTATGAAGGTGCAGAGTATCTGAGTAGGGTGGAGGCAGTGAGCACTACAGACACACGGGGTACCTGTGGAGAGGAAGATTGGAGAGTGTAGGTCAGCTCAGATAAACAACTTGGACAAAGTTGACTTCTGCTTCTTCCTACCAAGATCTAGTTTTGCCTAGAGTAGGCAAATGAAAAGCTTAGAAAATATGTCTGCTTTCTCTCTAATCAGTGTATGTGAATGACATCATCTTCTCAGGCCCACCACTGGGTTACTGCAGACTTACTGTAGGGTAGATGGGCTTTTGTGACCTCTCTTGACTGCTCTCTGTTCTTAAGTACAGTTTCCAATATTGTTTCTAGGGAGAAAAAAGGCTCAGTTCTGAAAACCTCAGTTGGAAAAGCTCTTGGAACGAAGCCCATCTCAAAATAGGGCCTTCCTATTTCTAATCTGCCACGCACCACCTTGAACTCAGCCTGTCGATTGTAATATTGGGAAGTTTCCTTCATTTCTGCCATCAGAACCATGCATCTCTTTTACTTGCATTTGAATAATGTGTGATTCGTTCCTAGGGGGCACATCTTCATCTATTTTAGTTTCCTAGAGCTGAGAATTCAGGCAGGACTGCTGAATATGCACACTTAGGCTCCAAGTTTGCCTTCCAATATGCTCACAAAACTTCTAATGCCCTTCACGGGAGCTTCCAGAAGACACTTAAGGGCCAAATTGATCCCTTATCCATATGGTAGGCTTAAATCCAACCTTGAATTTTACCATTCAGGTAAGGTGAATAGAAAGTCATCCTATTCATAACCTTCTATCTTAGACTAATAAAGTGAACTTTTAGATACAAAAATCCCATATCTGTTTTGTTCAGAATAAGACTGAACAGGTTATGAAAAATCTAATCTGAGGGAATTCCTGCCTACTGAATGTGAAATCATGTTGACGGTTAAGACCATATCAAAATTTCCAGCCACTATCCATTCTTCCTGCAGATATCCTATTGTGTTTTAACACATTTTCATTTCCACTGCAGCCACCCTTATGTTTATTGCATGTCACCTGAGTTATGGCCTGTGTCTTCTATGATTCCTGGTTGTCCCCCATACTACTGCAACGGTTTCGTTATCTTTGCCACCCGTCTCCTATGAGCTTCTTACATGTTTTGTCAGGTTTAGTTTTCTGAAACACAGGTTTGGTGTTGTCACTCCCCCACTCCAAAAGATTTGATTATTTTCTATTCCTGTTGCCTATACGATGAATTCCAAACTCCTTAGCCATACCATGGAGAGCCATGGGATGCTTTAGTAAGATGTTGGAAAGGGCTTATTGCATTTGGGCCTGTGTCAGGTGATAAGGAAGCAGGGGTTAAGGAAGCAGGTCTTTGCTCTGGATTGGATGTTATCAGGAACCAGGATAAGTCATGATTCATTATAGTCACAGAGTGACCTCTTCCGACATTGATATTACATGAAATTGTTTACTTTCAACAGGAGAACACCGAGGCCTAGTTGTAAGTGCCAGGCCAGCTTTTAACTTTTACAGTATGTACTTAATAATTGGTAAAAGATAAAAGTTGACTAGCGCCTTCCTTACAAAATAGTTTCACTTAATTATCTCATCACTAGAACCTAGTACCATCAATGTTCTCTTCTTGGGAGGGCAGGGAGTCTGGGGTTAGACTGCCTGGGTTCAAACTGTAACCTTTCTCCTTACTAGTTGAAGAACATTATTGAACCTCTTGAAGCCTCTGTTTCCTCATGTGTAGCATAGAGTGGGGTAGCAATAGCTGCTGACTTATGAGATTAATTGATACAACCCACATAAGAGATCCAGCAAATGAGGCCCTGAACGTAGTGTGATTATCTCCAACAAGGACAGCAGAGGAAGAATTAAGAGGAAGGGAGCCTCTTGGCCCCAGGAGCCTGAAAACTTCTTTTTGATATATGAGATTCACCATGAAGGCCCTGGGCCCCATAAAGTGTTCCTGGTAAACATACCATACCTGGGGGGAATGTGTGACCCCCTTCCTGGAGACATGCTACCCACATAGCCAACTTTATCATTTCTACATGAGTTCTAAGAGCCTTATTGAAAAAAATTACACAAAAATGAACTTGAGCCAAACAAATAATGAATCCAAGAAAAAGACATAGGATACCAGAACAATCATGAACAAAGAAGACAGTGTGCTTGATCTTTTAATTAGATCACTAGGATCTAATTAAAATGATGGAGGATTTTAGCACTAGAAGAATCACAAGGAAGAGGGATATGAACTACAATATTTTTTTGCTTTGTTCTATGAGTGAATGTTTACAAATTCCAGATATTGATAGAAAAACATGTCTTATGTTTATACATGTTAATTATATGTACAAATAAAATCTACAGCACAAAAACATGAGAAACAATACAATAAATGAAAATTTGATCATTACAATAAAAGGCAGAACAGAAGGTGGAATTTTTTCAATAAAATATAAGAAAGCAAAATATTAAATCCAATAACTCAGCATTCACAAAAAAGGTATATAGGCCAGATTTTCTTATTAAAAGAAAAGCTCTTGGATTGCACGAAAAATACAAATCTAACTATATGCTATTACAAGGGATATCTAAAACAGAAGTTGAAAACAAAGGCATAGAAAATATATCCACAGATGCTAACAAAGGAAGCAATAGTAATATGAGGCAAATTGAATTCAAGGTACAAACTATTCAACAGGATAAAAGAGATTTTATGCAGATCAAAATATGTAATCCAAAAGAAAATGTGAGTTGTAAATCTTTATCAACATAGATTAGAAATATGTAGGACAAAAACTAAACAAAAACTGTTCAAGTCTCTAATATAGACTATGGATTTGCCAAATTTTCCTTGTATTTACCTAATTCTCCATAGAAATTAACAGATCAAG
>NW_012134969.1:4710771-4711139 GCF_000956105.1 Propithecus coquereli | reverse complement strand
CAAAGTATTATTGGCATTGTAATCAACATGTAAGTAGATCCATTGAATGTTATAGGGAATCCATAGGTAGGCCCATGTTTATATGGAAATTTAGGATTTAGGACTTTAGCTATGGATAGAAGCATGCTTTCAAATCAGTGTTAAAAAGGATGGACAATTTGACAAATTGTATTTAATCAATAGGGGTAGAATGTAATGAAGGATGATTTCATAATTTGGGAGTAGAAACTCCTTTCTAAGCAATACACAAATCTCAGAAGTCATAAAGAAAAACCATGGAATTAACTACCCCCAAATTTTAAAATTTATGATAGAAGACACAATAAAGTTAGCAGTGACAATCTAGGAGAAATTATTTGCCTGAAATA
>NW_012134969.1:4696165-4697876 GCF_000956105.1 Propithecus coquereli | reverse complement strand
AACACTTAGGAAGCTAATGATGTGTGTCACTTCAGGCCTGAGCCATACATTTTCTCACATTTCATTGGCCAGAACTCAGAAATGTGGCCACATCTAGTTGCATGGGAGATGGGAAATATGGTCTGGCCCAGGAAGTAGAGAAACATGTTTTCTGGAACATCTGGTAGTCTCTGCCTTACCCTAATTACCCTCCACCAATGTAAACCACCGTTCATTTGTATATCATCCTAAATAGACATTTATCAGTTAATAGAAGACAACCCAGAAGGATCTATACCTGACAATTACTGGTGGTGTCTTCTGAGGAAAGGAGTAGGGTTGAGAGGAGAGTTAAGCAGAACCTTCACTTTTTTTCTTTAAACTTTTCTCTGTTTTCTATTTCTGTTCTCTGCCTCATACTCATGTACTATTGTAATTAAAAATTAAAGCATTAAAGAGCAGTAAAACAAGAGGAGAGAATTGTTTGAAGAGTGTGGGATAGTTTGATTACTATGATTAAATACGAAGTTTAGCTTTCCCTGTGTTGCTGCTTCACGTTCACGTTCTGTTCCATACATCTCATTCTTGTGATCCCTTAGATGGGACTTGTATGTCTATCCCAGTATGTTTTCTTCCACCTTCTTACTTAGGTAGGCTCTGTGAGTACTTATAGGTATATGAATGTCTTGTTCACACCCAGTTATGTGACACTAACTCAAGCAAAATAATACTTCCTTAGATTGGCCTGTAATCTACATTGCTGAGCACGTAGCAGAGGCTTGGGAAATATTTGTTGCCTGCATGTGTGAATGTGAGAATGATTAGTTACTCACCTAAACCTCATGGTGGCAAAGTTCATGTTTGTGAAGCTATTACAAAGTACAGGTAGAACGCATTGTTAGTACTAACACAGACAGTCCCTAAGACACACTGAGGTTTTATTTCCAAATGTGCTCTATAACATGAATTATTCATAAGTCAGAATCATGAGGACCTAAGATAATGATGCATATTAAATATCCATCTGTAGTACCGTAATAGTTCTTAAGATCACCAGGGGTGCTTTTAAGAAACACAGATTCCCGGATCCCACTCTAGACATGCTGAATTAGAAAGTCAAAGGCTTGAGTCTAGTAATTTCTAGCAAGCACTACAGATGATTCTCATGTAGCCAGCCTCACAGTGGTCTTCCTGTTGGCATTTGGAAAACTGTTGTTCTATGAAATCCAGAATGGCATCTGCCAAGTCCTTCCCTAGTAAACACCATCATAGCGTGTATGCTTTTTCTCTTTTATTTGAGAAACATTTTAGACACACAGAAAATATGTATCAACCACTAAGGTCACACTGTTAAGATTTTACTTATATTTGGTTAAATTTTAAAAATAAATATTACAGAGACTGCTGATCTTCATTCTTTCCTCCTCCATCTTTCCCTAGCAGTAACCACTGTCCTGGTTTATAACCTTTGTCAATGGCCTTTAGCCAAAACCCACCAGGAACACACCTGGAGTCAAACAAGTTGTGTTTACTACTCACTGCAGCGAAGGAAAACATATACCTTAGGAAACAGTGGGGTATCTCAGTAAGAAAGTGTTGGAACCTATTGTTAGGATTTGGCTTTGGTTGGGTAATTTTGGGAAGGGTCTAAGGAAACAAGGTTGCTCTGGATTGGATGCCATTGGAATGTTGGGACAATTTTATGATTGGGTATCTAAAGAAATCTATAGGG
>NW_012134969.1:4694205-4696115 GCF_000956105.1 Propithecus coquereli | reverse complement strand
TTATTTTTCCCAAGCTTGATTCACCTGCTCTAGTGCAGACCCAGAGAAGACGGATGGTTAACTTTATCTGGATTTGAGATTTTTTTCAGGCAAGTACAATGGAAGGAGACAGGGGAAGAAGAGAGTTGAAGGTATTTTTAAGGGAAACATTTAAAGAATGGACTATGGGGCCTAAGCTACACAAGAGGTAAAGATAGGTGGGAGCTGATGGGGAGGAAAGAGGGGAAACAATGGTTTGGAAATCCCGAAGAAACTGGAAAGTTGTCGTAGTGAGAGTGTTTGAAAGAAGAACATGGAATGATAGAAAGCTGAGTTCAGGAGTGGGATTTGTCACTTGATAGTTGGGAGGGAATATATTTGTCAGGGGAAGGACCTGGGGGTGTGGCTGAGGTCGAGTGGAGAAGAACAACTGGAGATGAGGAGATCAAGAAACAACCTGTGAGGGGGAGTGGGGAGCACACAGGACATCTCTGTTGATGACAGTAGTAGACATAGGAAGGTTAAAGTCATAAACAAAGGAGAGATGGTTGACCAGAAGTTTGAGGGATGACTGGCAAAGAGGATGGTATGTTTTGATGTCATGAGCCCCACAGGAGTAGATAATTTTGCAAATGATGGGAAGAAGTAATGGTTTGGAAATAGCACGGGGAGCAAACGGGATGGCTTCTCCACCTTCAGGCACTAAGGCATATGTATGTGAAAAATAAAATAGCTCCATTTAGGGTGCTCAGGGGGAAGCATTGTTCTTAACAGATAGGTTCAGATAATGCAGGAAAGTGAGGCAGATTTTTTTTAAGCCTGTCGCTAGTAGACAGTCTTTTTTCTTTTTAAAATTTCTTTTAAAAAATTTTTATGTTGAAATCATTTTCAACTTAGAGAAAAGATATAAAAATAGTAGTTTCCAGTAAAACCTTCATCTAGCTAATGTTAATATCTTATATAACTACAGTGCAATTATCAAAATCAGGAACTTAACATGGGTACAATACTATTAACTACAGACATTATTCACATTTTGTCAGTTTCCCTCCAGTGCTATTTTTCTATTCCAGGATCTAATTCAGGATCAGATAAAACATCTAGTCATCACGATTCCTTAGTTAACTCCAGTATGTGACAGTACCTCCTTTATTCCCTTGCCTTTCATGACCTTAACACTTTCAGTGGGCACTGGATAGTTACTTTGTAGAACATCTTCCAGTTTGGATTTGCCTATTTTCTCATGATTAGATTAAGGTTATAATTTTCAACAAGAAAACTACAGAAGTGATGCTGTGTTCTTCTTAGTGTGTCGGATCAGAGGGTTCATGATGTCAATGTCCTTATCACTGCTGGTGTTAACTCTCATCATTTGGTAAGGTGGTCTCCACCATGAAGCTATTGTTTTTTCCTTTGTTTGCTAAATATCTTGGGGGAGGTGCTTTAAGACTCTACTAATATCCTGTGAATCTGCAAACTTTTGCCCACTGATTTTTGCATGCATAGGTGGATCTTGCAACAACAATTTTTTTTTACCTGGGTGTTTGCCTAATAATGATTTTGTATTTGGTGGAGACTTTCTGACATGAGTTGAAAGATGTAGAGTTGTTGGCTCTTAAAGATCAAGAGTTCGTGCCCCTCTGGAAAGGTCTGGGAGGCTATCAGGAGGTGTGGGGGCGTAAGTGCCAGGTATACAGGGCAGTGTGGGATTGAGCTATTAAGTGGTAATGAAGGTGTTGATGCCAGAACTCTTGGAGGGGGGCGAGGTAAGTAGAAATGTACAAGGCAGGATGGGATTAGTACTTAGAGGAGGTAGGCTGTGGTTCTGAATTGCCACTTTGACAGAATTAATTTTTGGTGAGAAAATAAGTTTATATAGAGCAGCTTGGGACTATTAAGCATGGTTAAACATGCATATCTATTTATAGGAA
>NW_012134969.1:4690531-4694150 GCF_000956105.1 Propithecus coquereli | reverse complement strand
AGAAAAAAACAACTCTAAAAAAATTGGCAACATACTTGAACAAGCAGTTAAAAGAGAGGAAATATGAATCAATAAAAATATTCAATCTCATTAATGATTAGTGAAACACAAACATAGGTTTTAGTACACTGGCAAAAATATCAATGTGTTGGTAACATCTAGCATTAGGCAAGGAGCTTTCATTTATTCATCAATGAGCACCTAATGTGTGTCAAGCACTATGCTAGGTTCTGGGCATGAATTGTAAAAAGAGCAAACATGGCTCCATGAGTGAATGTGGAAATTCAGATAATCTGCCAAATAACTATGTAGGATAACATTATAATGTTTCCTCTGAAGGAACGTAGTGGAAGAGAAGAGGGTACGGGGATTGAGAATACAGGACTGGGAGCGGAAGATCTTCTTAGCTTGATAGGTAAGACCTGACTCCATGAAATTGGCTTTTGACTTAAGGCCGGGTTGGGAGGAACCAGCCATGCTGAGAACCAGGGAAGAAGGTTCTAGGCTGAGGGAATAGCGCATAGTGTATTCAATAACACAAAAGGAAGCTGGTATATTTGGGCTGAAGTGAACAAAAACGAAGGGAGATCATGAAACTGACAAGCAGGAGCCAGACAGGTCAAGTGGGTCACCCCGGCCCTGGCACAGGGTCTGGATTTTATTCAAGCCACAGGGAGAACTTTCAGAGGCTTTATTCATTTTAAAGAAATGAGTGCTCTGGTTGCTGTGTCGAGAATAGATCTGAGAAGGCAAGAATGGACGTGGGGAAGCTACTGAAGATGTTACTGCAGTAGTGCAGTAAGAGGTGATGGTGGCTCAGATTACGGTGATGTCCATGAAGAGGGAAGTAAAGGTGTACCTTGTTTCATTGCACCTTACTTGATTGCTCTTTGCAGATACTGCATTTTTTCCAAATTGAAGGTTTGTGGCAACCCTGTGTCAAACAAGTCTATTGGTGCCAATTTTCCAACAGCACGTGCTTGCTTTGGGTCTCTGTGTCACATTTTGGTAACTCATGTGATGTTTCAAAATTTATTATTACATCTATTACAGTGATCTGTGATCATCGATCTTTGATGTTACTATTGTAATCGTTTGGCACTCCACAAACCGCAGCTATGTAAGACAGTGAACTTCATTTATAAATGTTGTGTGTGTTCCGACTGCTCCATTGACCGGCTGTTCCCACTCCCCTCTCCTTCTCTTTAGGCCTCCCTGTTCCCTGATATACAACAACATTGAAATTAGGCCAATTAATAACTCTACAATGGCCTCTAAATGTTCAAGTGAAAGGAGGAAAGTGTCACACATCTCTCAATTTAAATCAAAAGCTAGAAATGGTTAAGCTTAGTGCGGAAGGCATGTCAAAAGCCGAGACAGGCTGAGAGCTCGGCCTCTTGCACCAAGCAGTAAGCCAAGTTGTGAATGCAAAGGAAAAGTTCTTAAAGGAAATTAAAAACGCTACTCTAGTGAACACATGAATGATAAGAAAGCAAAATAGCCGTTTTGCTGATGTGGAAAAAGTTTTAGTGGTCTGGATAGATCAGACGAGCCACAGTATTCCCTTAAGTCAAAGCCTAATCTAGAACAAAGCCCTAACTCCCTTTAATTCTACAAAGGCTGAGAGAGATGAGGCAGCTGCAGAAGAAAAGTTTGAAGCTAGCAAAGGTTGGATCATGAGGTTTAAGGAAAGAAGCCATCTCTAGAACATGAAAGCGCGAGGTGAAGCAGCAAGTACTGATGTAGAAATGACAGTGAATTATCCAGAAGATCGAGCTAAGATAATTGATGAAGGTGGTTACACTAAACAGATTTTCAATATAGATGAAACAGCTTCCTATTGGAAGAAGATGCCATCTAGGACTTTCGTGGCTTCAGAGGACAGGCTGACTCTCTTGTTAGGGGCTAATGCAGCTGGTGACTTTAAGTTGAAGCAAATGCTCGTTTACCGTTCCAAAAATCCTACAGCCCTTGAGAATTATGCTAAATCTACTCTGCCCGTGCTTTATAGGTGCAACAATAAAGCCCAGATGACAGCACTTCTGTTTACAGCATAGTTTACTAAATATTTAAAGTCCACTGTTGAGACCTGCTGAGAAAAAAAAGATTCCTTTCAAAATATTACTGCTCATTGACAATGCACTGGGTCACACTAAAGAGCTCTAAAGGAGATGTACAAAAAGATTAATGTTGTTTTCATGCCTGTTAATACAACATCCATTCTGCATTCCATGGATCGGGGAGTAATCTTGACTTTCAAGTCTTATCATTTAAGAAATACTTTTCATAAGGCTACGCTGCTGCAGCTAGTGATTCCTCCGATGGATCTGGGCAAACTAAATAGAAAACTGTCGGAAAGGGTTGACTATTCTGGATGCCATTAAGAATATTTGTGATTCATGGGAGGAGGTCAAAATATCAACATTAATAGGAGTTTGGAAGAAGTGGTTTCCAGTCCTCATGGATGATGTTGAAGGGTTCACAATTTCAGTGAAGGGAGTTACTGCAGACGTGGTAGAAATGGTAAGAGAAATAGATTTAGAAGTGGAGCCTGAATATTTATTTGCTTGAATTGCTGTAATCTTATGCTAAAAGTGGAATGAGGAGTTGCTTTTCATGGATGAGAAAAAAGTATTTTGTTTTAAGATAGAATCTATTCCTGGTGAAGATACTATGAACATTGTTGAAATGACAACAAAAGATTTAGAATATTACATAAACTTACTTGATAAAGCAGTGGCAGGGTTTAAGAGATTGATACCAATTTTGAAAGAAGTTTTACTGTGAGTAAAATGTTGTCAAACAGTATTACATACCACAGAGAAATATTTTGTAAGAGGAAGAGTCAATTGACATGGCAGACTTTATTGGTGTCTTGTTTTAAGAAATTGTCAAAATGACCCCATCCTTCAGCAGCCACCACCCTGATCAGTCAGCAGCCATCAACATCAAGGCAAGACACTGCACCAGCAAAAAGATAAGTTGCTGAAGCAACTTATTTGAGAAGAAGAGCAAAGAAACGAGGCTGTAATTGGATAAGGCCATTGGATTGAGGGAGAGTTTCCCATATAATATTAATAATCCAGCAGAGGAGGGAAAGACTGGACAGAGGGGGATGACAGAATAAATAAAGGTCTTGACATAGTGTAGACAGATAGGTTTCTGAGCATAGATAATCAATGGATTAGCCAAAGATTAAAAAGGGGTACTTCACCTATTATAATTGAAGAAGTACTCTTAAAATTTTTTTTTTAAGGAGGATGGGTGCAAATATAGGGAGACTCAAAGATGGTGTTGGAGAAGATGAAAGATTTATATTAATAATTTCTCTATTCTCAATGAAGTATGAGGAGTTGTCTGCTGGGAATAAGGTGTGGGGTGGAAGATACGATGTCGAGGAGAAGAATTCATGAGTGAAATGGAGTAGCATTACTGTGTGAAGTTAGAGTTTATGAATTTTACGTAAAGCCAGTCTACCCTACTACTGCATCCTCTTGCATAAGTCTCATCCCAAAACACCTATGTTATTTTTCCCAAGCTTGATTCACCTGCTCTAGTGCAGACCCAGAGAAGACGGATGGTTAACTTTATCTGGATTTGAGATTTTTTTCAGGCAAGT
>NW_012134969.1:4674743-4687051 GCF_000956105.1 Propithecus coquereli | reverse complement strand
CCGTAATAGTTCTTAAGATCACCAGGGGTGCTTTTAAGAAACACAGATTCCCGGATCCCACTCCAGACACGCTGAATTAGAAAGTCAAAGGCTTGAGTCTAGTAATTTCTAGCAAGCACTACAGATGATTCTCATGTAGCCAGCCTCACAGTGGTCTTCCTGTTGGCATTTGGAAAACTGTTGTTCTATGAAATCCAGAATGGCATCTGCCAAGTCCTTCCCTAGTAAACACCATCATAGCGTGTATGCTTTTTCTCTTTTATTTGAGAAACATTTTAGACACACAGAAAATATGTATCAACCACTAAGGTCACACTGTTAAGATTTTACTTATATTTGGTTAAATTTTAAAAATAAATATTACAGAGACTGCTGATCTTCATTCTTTCCTCCTCCATCTTTCCCTAGCAGTAACCACTGTCCTGGTTTATAACCTTTGTCAATGGCCTTTAGCCAAAACCCACCAGGAACACACCTGGAGTCAAACAAGTTGTGTTTACTACTCACTGCAGCGAAGGAAAACATATACCTTAGGAAACAGTGGGGTATCTCAGTAAGAAAGTGTTGGAACCTATTGTTAGGATTTGGCGTTGGTTGGGTAATTTTGGGAAGGGTCTAAGGAAACAAGGTTGCTCTGGATTGGATGCCATTGGAATGTTGGGACAATTTTATGATTGGGTATCTAAAGAAATCTATAGGGAGGACAGAATAGACTAGAAGGAGAATGAAGCTGTAATTGGTAAAGAATTAGCAGCCATTCATTTAGTTATAGGAGAGGATGTTTGGTAATTTGTGGATTGCATGATGACCTCGTGTGAAACAGATGTTCTGTGTGACTGTATTCAACAGTAGAACAAGGCTGCATGATGACCTCATGTGAAATAGATGTTCTGTGTGACTGTTTGTATTCAACAGTTGAACAAGGCTCAACTGCAGCATCGAATCGGTTTATAATAACATTGAGGTCTAGATGTGAGCATCAGATCAATAGTAATAACATTCATTGAGTGTCGAGAAGGTGGGAGGGGCGAGGAGGGGATGGGTATATATACACCTAATGGGTGCAGTGCGCACCGTCTGGGGGATGGACACACTTGAAGCTCTGACTCTGGTGGGGCAAAGGCAATATGTGTAACCCGAACACTTGTACCCCTGTAATATGCTGAAATAAAAAATAATAAAAAACAAAACTGCTCTTCTTCTCACCATATGAGTTTTTCTAATTTTACTAGATTTACGTGAATTCACAAAAAGTACAGACTGTTGGTTTTTTAAATATCATTGTATCATAAGTTTTACAGAATTCCCCCCCCCACTAGATGTTTTGAGACTTAACCATATTGATTCATGATGTAAATCTAATTCATTCCCTTCTTCTTCTCCACCTCCTGCTTTTTCTTTCTTCCTCTCACTTTTTCTTCCTCCATCTTTCTTCTTTCTCCATCTCTTGGACTCTTACAAATGGTGCTGGATTTCAGGTCTCCTTGGGCACCTCTGTGAAGGTTTGTCTAGAGTAGACATCTAGACTTTATGCAATCTTCAACTCTATTGGATATTATCAAATTGCTCTCTAAAGTGGGAAGGCCAGTTTGTTCTCCCATCCACAATTTATAATAGGACCAGCTCTGCCAGACACATTCCTTGGCATATGGCAAGGTTTTTTTTCTTCCTTCCTTTTTTCTCTTTTCTTCTCTTTTCTCTTTCCCTTCCCTTCCATTCTGTTCCCCCTTCCCATCCATTCCCTTTTCCCTTCCCTTCCCTTCCCATACTCCTCCCCTTCCCTCTCCTGCTTCTTTCTGCCAGTCTGATGGGTATAACATGGTATCTTGTTTTAATTTTCACGTCCCCAGTTATTATTGAGATGTACCAACTTTTCACATGGATTTACTCATGAGAAGCTGCCACGTGCCGTGGTAATAGCACAGCCCCTGTAGCCAGCTGCCAAGTCTGAGTTCTGGTTTTGACACTTATTAGCTGGAGGACCTTGAGCGAGTTACTTCTATAAATTAGAGATTATAATGGAACCCTCACAAGGTTTTCATGAAGTTAATGTATGTAAAGTGTTTACAACAGAGCCTGACACTTAATAAGCACTACATAAGTCTTAAGTTGTTGTTGCTCTTTTTATTATTGTTAGTAATTGGGTTTCTTCTGTGAAGCTCATGTTTCTACCTTTTGCCCACTTTTCTAGTGGGCTGTTTGTCTTTTTCTAATTGGATTTGTTAGCATTCTTTATATATTTTGCACACTAATCCTTTTATTATTTTTTCTTTAGTTACAAATACTCTGGGTTGTCTTTTCATCTTATGTATAGTGTTTCACCATTTCTTTTCATGTATTAATACAAATATATAGAGTTATGAACTGTAAGTGAAATAATACACTTTAGTGTTTGGTATGAATAAGAAATATTTATGATATACCTTCTCTCTCTCTTACTGTTAGCTGATGTGCATAAACCAGCATAGCAGCTATTTCTCAATCCCTTTTTCAATACTTGAATCCAACCTTGCTTATTATTTCTTTTGTAAAATAAACATAAAGGACACACAGTCAACAGTACAAGACTGAACAGGCAGAAACAAAGTCATCTGATCACAATCAGGTAGACCTTAGGCTACATCTGACCTGTATATGTGTGTATATGTGTGTGTATATATATATATATATTTTTTTTTTGACCAGCACATTGTTGTTCCACAGTGTTTCAAAAATTTTAAAATTAATTGCCAAGTTATTTCACATTAAAAACGTAATTTTTAGCATTTTGGTTATCTCTATAAAAACTAGGACACCTGGCAATGCTGGCCTCGGTTCCCAGGGGCAGTGACAGTCTGGAGTCAGGTAGCAGCCGACCCCTTTATGTGGAAGATCACTCTTTAGATTGTCAAAATCCCTGCTATTTTTTTCTTGTCTCTCCATCACTGACCCTAGTAGAAGCTGTCATTTATGACTGGATGTTTGTCTGGATGCTGCAGTCAATTGAGTTTGTATGTTAGCCAGAAGGAGGGGAGAGAAGGTAAAACTGCCCCATCCATTCCCAGCAAGGCCAAAAAGAACCACAGGAGAGGTTTGTAACTGTTATTTCCCATCAAGGGTACCTTCCTAATCATGAGTGTTTAGGTTAAAAATTGGTAAGTTTAACATTTTTAGTAGTATGTTCGTTTACGTGTCTTAGCATGGTTCAAAGTTGGCAGATGTGGGTAACCGGGTTGAGAAAAGTGCTCAGCACCTTGTAGTTCTGCTGTGCGATGAGTGGCAGGCTCCTGGTGCACAAGCTCCTGCCTGTCCACGCTAAGTTTCTTTTTCCCTGTCTTTTTTCTTGAACATTAAAAGTCCTAGCTTTCTTTTCTAACTATTGAAACAAACAGAAAACCTTACAGGAATTGTCTTTTGCAATTCCGGGCTATTGGAATGAGCCAACACACACACTTCACTCTATGTGGCCTTTCCTATGTTTTTGATCCTTTCACAAAGGCCAAACTTTGTTACTGATGAATCTCCATCAACAGATTGTAAATATTCCATCACATCTCGATATAACAAGCCACATTCCTGTTCTTCCCTAATTTTCTCAAAACAAAGTTTCTCCTCTCAACCCCCCACACATCCTCAAACTAGAAAAGAAATTAATGGTATTAGGATAAATTAGTACTAATTTTTGTACTCTGGGTCTAGGTAGCTTCTAGCCCTGACGAGAAGGCATTTCAAGGATGAATAGGCTTTGACCCTTTCCTGCCTTCCTATTCCCATCCTAAAGCTCTGAAATGGCTAAAAAGCCAAACTAGATCCTTGAGAATTCTCTTTTTTTAAATTCTTCTTCAACTCTTCTTGGCCTCATATGTACTTTTGGAATTGATAACCTAAATTGAGAAACGATTCTCTTGTATATATTACTTTATATTATTAGGGTAGGCTAACGGCTGTGATAAACAGGCCCCAAAATATATAATAGCTTCAGCACTATGTTTTCTTTTCTTATTCATTTAAGACATCAGTGAACAGTTTTGAAAGATGGCCTCCTCTGCTCAGGTATTTAGGTACTGAAACTGACAGAGGCTCTACCACCTTCAATACATAACTTCCAGGGCTTCCGTGGTGGGGGTGGGGGATATCTCTATTCCAGCCAGCCAGAAGGAGAAAAATGTATGGAGACACATGCCTGGGAATTTATAATCAGTTGGTCTTGGAATTGGTGTGCATGCCTTCCTCTCACATTGCACTGGTCAAGACTCAATCCTACAGCCAAGCTTAGCTGCAAGGGAGGCTGGGAATGTAGTCAGGTGTGTGACCAGAAGTAGAGGAGACTGCCAAAAGCAGTCTCTGCTACAACTGTACTCTGTTGAGGTGAGATGATCCTGAAAAGCCCTTTAAGGATAAGCCATAGGAATCGCCCAAAGAAAAAGCAGGAAGGATGCTTAAAGACCCTGAGTTGGACATGAGTAAACTTTATCTTCCAAAACAGTCTAACCAGCTGTTCCGTGGAGAATAAAGGAAGGAATCCTTTATGCTTGGGTCAGAGCGATACGGTGCAAGAGGCCCATCTTCTTGGATAGGCACCGGCATCATAGTGAGGAACCTAAAGGAAAAGGTGACTTGTAGTGCAAGAGTCCAGGGTTCTTAGTCTAGTTGGACACCCCGCAAGGACATTTTCCTTTGTTTACCCCTCAGAGAGATTCTATATCTTATTTTTATTAAATATAACCACAGTCACCTACAGGGACCCCAATTCAGTTCAGCCAGTATATGGAAATTCCTTTATATACCAGGCACTGATGCTAATAGTAGAAAAATACCGGTTAGCACAGTAACTTGGGACTTCCTTTGTTTGTATAGTTGATGACTTGGCAATAATCCACCTTCCCTGCAAGTTCTTACTTGTATTCTTCTGGCAGTCCTGTGACCCTATCACCCTGCTTTAATTTCGAGGCATAAGTAGGGCAGTGATAATTGGCACAACGGTCAGAGCTGGAGGCTGGTGTCCAACTAGCTTTGTGCATGGCATTGGCAGGTGAGGAGCAGTAGTCAGCACACACCCAGGGGCTGCCGTCAACTTGGTCTGAAGTTCCTTCCTTGCTTATCACGGTGTTTCTTTTTCACTACTTTCTCCCGTGGTCTGCACTCTGCTAAGGATATTCAGAAATCTCCTCCAAACTTCTGGCAACTCTGTCTTCTTTTTATACTTTTGACTGATGACTTCATAAAGCCCCAGACAGTGGGGCAGCTTCCAGACTCTGTGACTTCATTAGTCTCCTTGTCTATTCTGGGCAAGATAAATAATCCAAGACAAATGGAAAGGCTGCTCGTCTCAACTGCTGAAGTCTTGCGTTTCTCAGGGTTACGTACCTTGCTTCACTTTTAGCTCTGCCTTTCCCTGCTCAAGCTTCTGACCCTGTTCAAATGCCATGTCCTGCCTAAGTAATTGTTTGTAGTGATGTTGGCATCTCTGTTTAATTTCTCAGTCCTTGTTTTGATTATTTTCCCCAGCGGATGCCATTTGTTCTTACCAGACCCTGTGTGTTTCCTTTGCCCATGTCCTAAGTACCTGATGAGTCAGATCTTAGCATTAGGCTTAAAATATTAGATGGAGGCAGAGGGAGGGAGGCAGATGGGAGCAGGCTGTGCAAGTCTGGCGCAATATAAATCAGCCCTCAGTGAGGTATTTGGTTGTGAATGTGGAATAAGGAGGCAAAAGTCCTACAAATTATATGAGAAAAGGACCAAGGAATAGAAATTAATCAAGGGTAGGCATGATGGGGCAGTCTTTGAGGTGATGACTAAGAAACAATTCCGGTGTTCAATGCTTCACAGAAGTGAGAAGAGAAATTGGGGTAGCGGTTTGGATTTTTAAGGGAAAACAAAGTACTTATTTAAACTGAGGACATTTCTAGGTCAGTCTTTCGGAGCTAAAAAGAAATGTCAGTGCTCTAGAAATTCAGATTCCTGTTAAAAAAAAAAAAAAAAAGAAAGAAAGAAATGTCAGAAATGCAGCCCAGAATCAGCAATACTTTTTAACCTCCATGGAAGGAGGTTATTGCCTCCCTTAAATCAAATGCAAAGGGGTGTGTGTGTGTGTGTGTGTGTGTGTGTGTGTGTGTGTGTGTGTGTATCTGTCTGCAGAGAAAAAGTTCATTTCTGCTTTCAGAATCCCAAAGGAGTCCATGATCCATAAATGGGAAAGAGTTTCTGGATTAGAAGGCCTGTGTATCCTGAAAGTAGTTGGAGCCATGAGGGAGATGAGGTGACTAGGAGAAAGACCTCAGGGAGTGAGGGGCTTAGTGTAAACCTGGTGTGAAATGAGGTGTTGCAGGCATTAATGTTCCACACCTCTATCCTGAAGTCTGAGTGTCAAGCTTTAAATGTTTAGATAGGAAATTAAGGCCCCATACTGTGGAATCTGAGAGAACATTTATTTTCATGTTGATATTACAAAATGGAAAAAATGAAATCATAGATTCACATTTTCACAAACCTAGTTTTGTATTTTTTGGAATAATGTTCTTCAAGAATGCAGTATCGCAATAGCATTTTGTTTTGATTTTCTACTACACCTTGTTCCCAACCTAACCTTTTGTTCTATCTAGGATGCTTCTAGTCATCACTCAAAGTCTGGGCCAGTATCCAAAGGCACAACAATGATATTTCTATTTTTATGAAGGCACTAACACCTATTTATGTTCCTGATAGCACAAATGCTGAGTTCTTGAGCAGACTGAACATGAAGTTGCCAAACAAAAGTACCTGTCCGACTGCTCTTCCTGACTCACGATCCTCCACATGGGTAAGTGGCATGTCATGCAGGGTGCTGTCTGGCACCTTTTAAAGGGGTGTTTAGTGACTGAAGATTAAGGGTGAAGAGTGACTTATCCAGCATAAAATGCTAGAACTAAACTAAAATGACCTGATCTCGAACTTTGACCTCAACTATTGCCTGATCTGGAAACTACTGCTTGTGTTTGTTACCTACATTATGGGCATCTGGGCTAAAATGTCAGCCTCAGAAAAGCCCTTGATCTTGCTCAGTCATCTCTCCACCCGTCCTCAAATTCTTAGGTCTGTATAAGGCCTGCTGACTGCATACAGTTTCTGCCCTGAAGGACTATAGCAGAGGGAAGTACAGTACTAATAGAGACAAGGCACACTGGTGAGTGTAGAGCACATCACAATTACAAGGCACCATTGCCTTGCCAGGAAGAAGCCTCTAAGTCAGTGTGTTTGTGTGTGTGTGTGTGTGTGTGTGTGTGTGTGTGTGTGTAGATGCTTCCTGGTAGAGATGACACCAGAGCTGAAACTTAAAAGATGAGTCAGTAAAGTGAAGAGAGTCATTCCAGGTATCAGAATTCATCAAGACACAGAAGCAAGAATTAAGGTATAAAGGCAAGAAGCATGGCTTGTGTTGGGGAACCAGAGTCAGGTAGCTGCAGTGTAGAAGAGGGAACTAGAAGGCCGGAGAAGTAAGCAGGAGCCATGAGGACTCTTTCTCAACAGCGGCACCACTGGCAGTTCGGGTACGACAGCTCATCGTGCAGGTTGCCTTGGGTACTGTAGGATGCTTAATGTCCTGGCCCCTGGGCACAAAATGCTAGTAACACCACTCAGCCATTGAGACATCCAGAAATGCCCCACACAGGAAGCTGGTGGTGCTCCTGGCAGAAAACCACTGAGGAAGTTTGTGTACCACAGTGGAGAACTTGGAACTCATTCTGTGAGTACTGAAGGCACTGGAAATTTTTAAACAGGGAAGGTTCAAGGTTAGATTTATACTTTCACTGGATCACACCGGTGACATTGTGAAGGATGGAGCTCAAGCATAGGGAGGCAGAGAGGCCGCTAGGGCTTCTGTGTTAGGCTGCACGAGGAGTGATGAAGACTTCGACCAGGACAGCAGGGGAGAGAACGGAGATGCAAGTGCAGGTCAGAAAACTGCTTAGAATGTGGAAGCCACAGGGCTTCATGATTGATTGGCTAATTGGGGCCCAGAAAGTAGATATCATTAAAGACGACCCTGGGAAAGGGTTGTAGTTGAAAGAAAAGATGGGTTTATGTTTTTAAAAGTCTTAGCTTTTCCAGGATGTGGGCGGATAAATAAGTTGTTAGAGAAACTTGATCTTTATGTTCCCCCATCCTGTTCTGGTTAAGGACCATGTATCAAAATGTCAAGAAGGCATGATGACACTTCTTGGGAAAAGGTCACTGTACTCTGCAAACCTTTAGGTGTTCCTTGTTGTTTTTTTGTTTTTTTCTTGCTACTACTTCTTTTGGTGTACCAAAGTCTAAATTTGTCAGCGTGGGCTCTGCAAGTTTATATTAACTGAAATCCGTCATCTCTCTTCCCTTTTGCAGGGCTCTGGGGAAAGAGTTGAGAAGCTGTAGGTAGTGAAGTGAAGTCCTATGCAGATGACAGCCCTGTCATCGGTCTGGGTATCCTCATGGCTGGGAGGGAGGGGAGGGAGAACAGGAATTGGATAGCTTTAGCAACTGGATTTTTGTCTACTGGGATGGTCTTGTTTTCTGTTTGAGGGCTCCCTGAATCCTGTGATTTGAAACACCTGGCAGTACTGTGCATGCCTGCTCTATTGATTTTTGGCTCGTTTCTTCAATTTAACAAGATCATCCTGAATTTTAATATTGTTGTCCAAAGCATTAGCAATGTCTCCCAGAGCTGCATTTTCTGTGGATTGATTAGTGCATTAGTCACATGATCCTCAGGGCTATTAATAGAAAATATGGAGTAGGATTGGAGGCTGGCTGGTTCCTTATGAACTGCATGCAATAGCTGCTCTCATTTGGACACCAAACTATTAATAAGTTGTTGGTGTTCAATATATTTAACGGACTTTTTACCCATATTATACTTTTCTCATTCTGTCTAATCCATATGCATAGAATTCTTCTGAGAATGCTTCGCAGAACCATTTCCAGTGCTGTAGGCAAAGCAAATATGTACATTGCACTTCTATGAAGAACATTTCTTCTCTGTTAAAAGAGGACAGTTGCAGTTTACTTTGGCAATAATCAATGTATACAGTGTGGACACTGTGATTCCCATCTATATGGGTTGTGATGAGTTGGAAGAATTTAACTTTGGGATTTTTTTTTTTTTCAATTTTAATTTTACTACCTAATGCCATTTCCCTGAGAAGATTTTTCTTACACTTTTCTTATTGAAATGCAGATCTGCCATTGGCAGATGGGGATTTAATAAATGATAAAATTATGTCTATGAAAAACTATAGAAAATGCCTTTAGGTGTTACAAGAAAATTCTTTTTGTATTAGGACTTCAGATAGAAGGTACTCACAGGGTTCGCTTGTACACATGGATTGATGTAGTTCTCTGTACTTGTGTGTGTGTGTGTGTGTTCGTGTGTGTGCCCGTGTGTGTAGGCAGAAGTACCAGCATCATCATCCCTTCCTCAGCCATTATCATTGAATATTTGCAGTTGTATGCTAAAGGGTTTCTAGTCTCTGGTTTGCTGCCCCCGCTTCTTCTACAAAGAATAACAACTTAAAAAAAATTCTCATCCTGGTGTTTCACTGCCCAAAATCATTCAGTGGTTCCCTATCTTCAAGGTCAAGCATGAAGTTAAAATGCCTTAGCTTAAGCACAAAGCCCATTTTGCTCTCTGCCTCTCTCTTCCCCTAGATCCTGTCTGTTTCTCTGTCTCTCCCCCCAGCCCCACCTCCAGATTCTGTCTCCCTTTGGATCTGCCTCTCTCCGGGCCTCTAGGATCTGGAGAACTGGCCTCAGTCTGAACCTTTGCTACTGCGAGTGCAGTCCATGGACGTGACTTGGGAGCTTACAGGAATGCAGACCGACCTCAGGCCCCGCTGCGCTCCTGCGTCAGAGCCTGCATGTAACACAATCCGTGGGTGGCTTGAGGGCACAGCTCTATAGCTCTCGCAATATCCTCTCCCACTACTGTGAGCACTCAGTGCAGTTTGGCTATTTTAATTTTTATCCAGGCATCACATGCTCATTCTTTAAAAAAGTCAAATAACGATTGTATATGTGCCCCTTGAATCCCACTTCCACCCCAATGGTTTAAACTTCTTGTAGTTTCCATTGCTGCTGTAACAAATTCCCACAAATTTAGTGGCTTAATACAGCACAAATTTATTCTCTTGCATTTCTGGAGGTTAGAAATCAGAAATGAATCTTAAGATGCTCAAATTGGGGTGTCAGCAGGGCTGGTTCCTTCTGAGGGCTCGGGGGGCATCTGCTTCTTGCCGCTCGGGCTTCTCTTGGCCGCTGGCTTTCGTCGGCTCCTTGGCGCGTGGCTGCGTCGTGCCAACCTCTGCTACTGCCTCGCACCACCCTCTGCCCTCGCTGACCTTCCGCCTTCCTGTTATGAAGACCCTTGTGATCACGAAGGGCCCACCTGGACAAGCCAGGCTACTCCCCATCTCGGGATCCCTGGTTTCTGCAGAGTCCCTTTGCTATATAAAGAAACATTCAGCGGTTCCAGGGATTAGGATGGGGACATCTTTGGGAGGGGCCGTTATTCAGACCACCACACTCCTCTAGTTGTTTCTGTTGTTAGCTCTGAATTTCTATTGTATTAACATGTTTTGCTATCTCTCAATTAATCAATTTTAGACCTTATTAACCCCTTTCTTGCCCTCATTCTCCTAATAGCATTATTCAGTATTTCAAGCTTTCCTTATTATGACTACATATTTTCTTACTGCCAAGCCAGTTAGCATACTCCGGTACGTTTTCTTTTACAAGTTTTGGACGTATTTTTGCATTTTCTTCGTTTCCTTTGAACATTTGTTTGTCTTCCTTCAGCTTTTGTGACTATTCTACAAAATGCCTCTTGATGCAAATTTCCACACAATTTTCCTTTTTGTGCCTGTCAGATAGTTATCCCCTCCACCCCCCCCCCCCCAATTTCTCTTACCTCCTGCTTTAACCTGCAGTGGATATTCTTTAGGCCTGCTGAACCCTTAACAGCTGTTATTCTGGGGCTTCCTTCAACACAATGGATCTCAACATCCTCTGCAGGTTGGATTCAACGGGGGAAATTTAAAAATCACTGATGCCTGGTTTGCACCCCCAGAAATCTTGCTGTGTTGTGGCCTGGGCTTGGGGGGAGGGGTTAAAGTTCCCCAGGTGATTCTAATGTGCAGTCAAGGTTTAGAATCACTGTTTTAAAGTCATGTTGGGAATTGCTTTTATTGCTTTCCTATGTTGGGTTTCCTGATTTCTGGGTCTCATTTCTTCTATTTTCTTGCTTTATTTCTTTGTTTTGGTAGAGCATGTTATTAGTAGCTTTTCAAGAGAAGATGCATGAGAGGTGAACATGTTTGGCTCCTTCCACATCTGAAACTATCTTTACTTAGCCCTCATACTTGCATTTTTACTGATGATGACTTCATATTGGAAATAATTTTCCCTCCAAATTCTGAAGGCATTGCTCTTCTAACTTTGAGTATTTGTTCCTGAGAAATCCAAGGCCGTGTGGATTTTAGGCCTTAGATGAGGGCTTTTCCCTGCTTTCTCTAGAAATATTTTAACATCTTTTCTTTTTCTGGTATTCTGCAATGATGTGACTCAGCGTGAGAATCTTTTTTATTCATTTTCAGTTTGGAAATTCATCTCTCGTTCTAGATGATTTTCTTGTGTTATTTCTTTGATTTATTTCCCCTTGATTTCCTCTTTATGGAATTTCTATTATTCTACTTCTAGGCCTCCTGCATTTCTCTTCTAACTTTTTTCTTTTAAACATTTTTCTCCTCTAATTTATCTTTGACTACTTTTTTTCTACCTTCTGGAATATTTTCTTGGCTAATCTCCTGAATATGTTACTGATTTGAGGTTTCCTTGGAGAGGTCAAGGGAGATTTTTTTTTTTTAATTTTCAAGAGCTCCTTTTTTTCTCTGTTGCTTTAAAAAAATATATCACCTTATACTTTTCGGAGGAAGCAATGCAGGGAACAGAAGAAAGTTTCAAAGAAGGGGGCTGAGAGGCTCACTGGTCAGGTGCAGGATTTTATAGAATTGTTTCGTTCTCAGCCTGGTGTTTGACCACTGCTGCCTTCTGTACTTGGGGTGCCTGGTTTGGTTGATCCAGAGAACACAGCATTTTTCATCTCCTGTTGGGGTTGAGGGAATTAGCACCTGCATTTTCAGGGCAAGAGCAGGCACCTGGGGGTGAACAGCTTCTGTTTGAGATAGAGTTTGTGTTTGTTTTGTTTTGTCCTCTGATTAGGGTAATTTTCGAGAGAAGAAGGGAGCAGAAACATCTTTACTTCAGCATGTCAAAAGGAGAAGTTAATGCTTGTCATGGGTTGAATTGTGTCTCCC
>NW_012134969.1:4671754-4673983 GCF_000956105.1 Propithecus coquereli | reverse complement strand
GCCCCCCTCTATTATTTTTGAACAGAAACTTCCTGTCCTGCCTAGGGATCACAGCTGGGTAAGCAAACATTAGCATTACAAGTGACTTTGAACCTTTCATAGTTAAGGTTCCTGGTGACTTCCCAGCATCTTATATGTCTAGTAATCATTTTTTTTCCTGAGTCAAAAACTAGGACCCATATGCTAATGAAAGAACAAGGGGGTAAGTTTAAAAGGAAGGTATTTAAATAGACTTTAGCATCCTTGCTCAAGTCATAATATTTGCTTTATATATTTTATTCTGCCTTTTAATCTCTTAAATAGAAGCTATCTCTCTCTCCTTTCTTCCTCTGTGGGTCTTACACAGAACATTTTTGATAGAGATGAACCTTCCTTCTCTGATATAAAAAGAAAGGGTCATTCAGAAGATTACCCCTCCCTTCTATGTCTTTCCCCTTGTGTTTAGGATGTAAAAGGAAAAGGTCATAGGATGTATGTTTACCCGTCTAATGTGGCAGAGTTGGATATAAGGGCTTTCTGAACACATGCAGCTCCACTATTCTAATTGATACTGCTGCAGACAATATAATTCTGAAAGCTTCTCTTTCTGGGAAGCAGCTCTTACTGTTTGATGGTATATGGGTTTTTATAGTGACAGAAATGGAGGAATGAACTAAGAAGTGCTTGAGAAAAATGATATTAAAGAAAAAGGGAGAAACAGCTTGCATAAGCTTTATGGCTTATGAGTCTAGAGAACTAGACCTGAAATATGTAGCCTGCTGGTGGTTTTATGAGATCAGTGAGATTTCCTAAGTATTAGCGTAGCAGGCTGGACTCTCGCCTTACAGAGCCTGGGCCCACAAATCAATTTGAGGGAGAGAAAATATATGACACATAAACAGAACACTTGAAATACCAAAAAGTCCAGAATACATGGTCACTATGCCAGTGTGTGGAACCCTGATGTGGTGGGTCAGAAAGACTAAAGGACATTCTACCGCACGTGCTGGCTCTCCCATGGCATATGTGCTCCTGTGTAGACTTTGTTTTCCCTCTAAGAAATGGAAATAAGCTTCATACAGATTAGGGATGCAAAGACTTAGAAAGTAATGCATCTTTGGAATTATATGGTATCAATCACCAGTTGACAAGTTGTTTAGTAGGAATACCATAAATGAGCCGTAGACATGTCAGTGCTTCTAAAGAGAGTGCTTGTTTGTAATACTGACTGATCAGCTAGTTGGCATATTTTTGAAAATATCTTTAACTTTCCACTAGAAGGAATAAACTATGTTGGTTATCTCTAAGGGAATATTTTTAAAGCTTAATTAAACAAACATTTAGATCATCCTTGAAAATGTGCTGGATGATTTTGCTTACAGTAGCCTTCTTTTTATATATCCCAAGGGACACTTTCAGGCATATGTGTAAATCATTTGGTAGGCAAGTGTGTGTGCAGATCTTACCATATGCCTAGGTTGAGTTACTGGCACCAGTCTCGTAGTAGGCAGACTGGTGTGCTGTGGCGGTACTTTTCCTGTGAACTTTCTTTTCTTGTCTTTTCTTTTTCCCCTACACTTTTACAGGCCAGAAGCCAGGCTTATAAAAATTCTCTAAAGGAGGAAGAAAACCAAAAATTGCAAAAGATGAAGGATGAACAGCGTCGGAAGGTATTTACAAGACTGTACTAGTTCTTGCTAGTTGTTTGCTTGAGGTACTAGATAATTTTGAAAAGTTTCTAAACAGAAATACTTACATACTTGAAAATCCTGAAAAATTAACACAGGCATTGAAAATAAAAGGGGAGTTCTGGGTTTGTTTTAAGAGTATGATAGTGGCTCCTTCTGGTCAAAATTTTCATGGTACTTAGCTTCACAGGGGGCTATGGTATGTCGGGCACAGTTGGTGCCAGCAGTTCTTGAAGACGAAACCGCACACGTGAACTTCTGATCTACACCAAAACAAAACACGACCAACATCAAACCAAGATAGGGAACGTAGGGAAAGACAGGGAGATTACAGATAGTGGCCAGAGAATACTAGAATGCATAACAATCAAAGTAGGCATACAAAGTTATGAAACTGGCTTAAATATTTACCTAAAAATAGTTATACACATACAATAAGACATAAAGATACACTACCCATGTATACATATATGTATATGTATACATATGTGTATATATGCATATGTATGTATATATACATATGTATGTATACATATGTGTATATATACATATGTATGTATAT
>NW_012134969.1:4660889-4661459 GCF_000956105.1 Propithecus coquereli | reverse complement strand
AAGTTGATAGAAAATATTTTTAGGTAGGAGATAGAGAGCTGTGATTCAATGATTATTATAGATGGAAGTCCACTTACCTTTATGATGAAATGATACAACTTACAATTAGGTGAGTAAATTCTGGTGTTCTATTGCACAGTAGGATGATGGTTAACAGTAAGATATTGTATATTACAAAATAGCTGGAAGAGAGGCTTTTGAATGTTATCACTACAAAGAAATGATAAATGCATGAGGTGATAGACATGCCAAATACCCTGATTTGATCATTATATAATACATATACATATGTATCAAAACATCAAATTATACCCATAAATATGCACAATTGCAATGCGTCAAAAGTTCATTAAAAAAATTCAAAACCAACAATACCGGGAAGATTGCTTGAGGCCAGGAGTTCAAGACAAGCCTGGACAATGTAGTGAGACTCCCATCTCTGAAAACATAAAAAAAATTAGCCAGATGTGGTGGCGTGCACCTGTGGTTTCAGCCACTCTGGAGGCTGAAGCAGGAGGATCACTTGAACCCAGGAGTTGGAGGCTTCAGTGAGCTATGGTCATGCTACTG
>NW_012134969.1:4659070-4660839 GCF_000956105.1 Propithecus coquereli | reverse complement strand
TGTATTCTAAGAAATCTCATATGTTTCTGTTTCTGTTTTTAATCTTGCATAGCCTTTGGTTCTCTCTTTTAATCTAAAAATACATGTCTCTCTTCAGTATTCCTTTTTCCTTCCTATTTTTCTTTTATGTTTCTTCCCCTACATTGTGTCTGCTCTGCATTTCTGGGACATCTATCAAATGGATTTTGGACGTTCCAGATTTATTCTCTATATCCATTCATTGTTTTCTTATACTTCTTATCTCTTTGGCCTTTTTTCATTGCATTCTGAAAGAAACCTTTAACTAGATCATCCTGCTCACTAAAGTATTTCATAACTTTTCATTCAGCTTATTTGGCACATATATTGAATTGCTGATTTACTTTTTCATAACAGCCTTCTTTGTAATATTCTTTCTCATGTCTACATTGATGATAACTATACAAACGTTTAAGTTTTCTACTTACTATATTAACTGTACTTTTTTTCTTTCCATTTAAATCTTTATCTCCCACGGAATTCTTTCTCAAATATTTGATTGTTCTTGTTTATCTTCTCATGTTTCTTTGGACATGCCGCCAAGTGAGGTATGCAGGAGCTTGTCTTCTGGGTGTGGTAGCCCCTTGTTCTCCCATCTTCAGTAGGTACTTGGGACATTTCCCTGTTTCTCTGAGCCCAGCCACCCTTTCCCTATTCACTGTTTACCCTGTGAGCCATGTCAGTGCTGCCTACTGTGCAGTGCAAGTGTGTGAGGGGAAATAGCCCACCACCAAGCTGCTCTCGATGCAGTTCTCCAACTGATCATCCTAATGACTGAATGGCTGCCTCAGTATTTCCTCTGGAGCGCCTTCAGAAGCACTGCAAACTCAGCTCCAGTTTAACTGGCACATTTGTTTTCCCATGTAATTTATCCTGTCTTCTTTCTGCCTTTCAGGAATTTCTTAAAATCTCTAATAGGCTGATTGCACTTACTGATTTTGCATGGTTCTTAATTTTATAGTCATTTAGAAAGTAAAACACTGAAAATTGGAAAATATTTAAACTATTGGGTGACAGAGAAAATTATTATTGTGGAACACACAAAAAATTATAGTGAGTGCATCTTATGGGAAATGCATGCAAAGATGTACTCTGAGAAAGAAAATTATAACTTTTTAATCCATTCAATACTAAAAAAAGAAAATAAATGAATTAAGCATCCAACCCAAGAATTTAGAACAAAAACAATAAATGACACCAAAGGAAGTAATTAAGATAACAGAAATTAATAATAAAACTTCAAGAAACAGCTGTTATAAAAGTCCAACAGCTTGTTCTTTGATAAGGTCAATAAATGAACACATCTATGGTAAGTCTAATCAAGAAGAGATTAGTGAAAATGCAGATATACAACATTAGAAGTGAGGGGCTAGAACCATAGATTTGGAAAAGATTAAGTTTATATTACTGTAGATAATACTGTGCTAATAAATTGAAAATATGGATTAAGTGAATGACTTCCTAGGAGAATATAAAACTCTAAAAATGACTCAAAGAATTAAAATACATAAAGACAAATGAAAATGCAAGTGATTTCTAAAGTTTTCTGAGATTACTTTCCCCAGCAGACTGAATGAACCTGGATAATTTTAGAGGCAAGTTCCTTCAAATTTTCAAGGAACAGATTTTCTTTCTATGCTTTTACAAACTGTTTCAGAGCACTAAAAATATTAAACACTCTAGAATTTTATTTCACTATCATCTATGTATTGTCAAAACCTGATATACAGAATGCAAGTGCTTGCGCATGC
>NW_012134969.1:4655952-4657655 GCF_000956105.1 Propithecus coquereli | reverse complement strand
GACCTTAGCCTCTGGTAACTTCCGTTCTATTCTCTTACTTCCATGAGATCAACTTTTTAAGGTTTCTCATGTAAGTGAAATCATGTGATATTTGCCTTTCTGTGCCTGGCTTATTTTACTTAACATAATGTCCTCTAGGTTCACCCAGGTTGCTGGAAATGACAGGATTTCCTTCTTACTGATGGCCAAATGGTATTCCATTTTGTATATATGCCAAATTTTCTTTATCCATTTATCTGTTGATGGACACATAGGTTGATTTTGATTCCACATCTTGGCGATTGTGAATACTACTGCACTAAACATGGGGATGCAGATATCTTTTCAATAAGCTGATTTTATTTCCTTTGAGCATATACCCAGAAGTGGGATTGCTGGATCATATGGTAGTCCTATTTTTAATTTTTTGAGGAACTTCATACTTTTTCTTTTATAATGGCACCAGCATCATGTAAGTGTTCCCTTTTCTCCATATCCTTGCCAACACTTACTGTCTTTTGACTTTTTGATAATAGCTATTCTAATTGGGGTGAGATGATAGCTCATTGTGGTTTTGATTTGCATTTCCCTGATGATTAGTGATGTTGAGCATTTTTTCATATACCTGTTGGCCATTTGTATGCCTTCCTTTGAGAAAAATGTCTACTCAGGTTTTTTGCCCATTTTAAAAATGTTCTTGCTATTGAGTTGTTTGAGTTCCTTATATATTTAGGATGTTAACCCCTTATCAGATGTATAGTTTGGAAATATTTTCCTTGATTCTGTAGATTGTGTCTTTATTGATTGTTTGCTGTACAGAAACTTTCCAGTTTGATGCAATCTCATTTGTCTATTTTTGCTTTTGTTGCCTGTGCTTTGAGATCTTATCCAAAAAATCTTTGCCTAGATCAATGTCATGGAGGTTTTTCCCTATGTTTTCTTCTAGTAGTTTCATGGTTTCGGGTCTTATATTTGAATCTTTAGTCCATTTGAATTTTGTTGATTTTTGAGTTGATTTTTGTTACATGGTTAGAGATAAGGTCTAATTTTATTCTTCTGCATATGGACATTCAATTTTCCCAACACTATTTATTGCAGAGACTGTCCTCTCCCCACTGTGTATTCTTGGCACCTTTGTTGAAAATCATTTGGCTGTATATGCATAGATTTATTTTTGGGCTCTCTATTCTGTTTCATTGGTCTATGTGTTTGTATTTATGCCAGTATCACACTGTTTTGGTTATATACATAAAAATCAGTTTGAATAAAGCAGAGATGGATAGTGCTTTTGAGTGGTCAAACTCAATATTTCAATAACTACAATTCTACACAAATTAATTTGTGAGTTTAATGCAATTCCAATAAAAATTTCAATGAAATTGAATTAATTTAAAAACTATTTCTAAATTTCAACTGGGAGAATAATCATGAAATCAAACATGAAACTTTAGAAAAATAGGAATGATAGTTTGTGTGCATGTTGGGACAAGGAGAACTTATACTAGTAGCTACTAATATTATTACAAACTCTCAAGTACTATTACTGGTGAGAGGATCAACTGAAAGGCTCTTTGGCAACATCAAATTCTGAAGACTTTCCTAAAAGTTAAAAGTATTGGATTTAAAAGGTATACATTTATTCTGAGGAAATAATCAGAGGTACACACAAGATGTATATACAAGGTTGTCTATTTTAAAAATGAGATTAATGAAAAATTTGAAAT
>NW_012134969.1:4652683-4654352 GCF_000956105.1 Propithecus coquereli | reverse complement strand
TATTAAACATTCTAAGGAAGGAGTTTTTTAACTTCCATGGCCTTAGCTCCTCCTTCCACGATCCTTTTCCTCTTGTTGAGCTGAGAGAACAACCTCTCCTGGGAGAAGTCTGTCCTGCCAGGCGCTGGCACTCAAATGTTTGCATAAAGCAGTTAAGCTGAACCATGTCAGAACACGCCCCACTGGGATTCAGACATGATTTTTCAATGACCCCATCATCATCTTCAATTACTCTGCCGAAGTTTTGCTTTGGAGCATGCCTTTCACGCCAGCCTCATCAGGTTGCTCAAGGCTCCGGCCTTGCTCACACCTGTCTGTTGTGTTTGACCCTTTGGGAGAACAGGGCACCACCAGTAACTTGGAGTCCAAAGAGCTGATTTTTATAACTTCTAGCTGGAAATGGTGACCCTTTTTTACTTCTTGCTGTTAGCTGTTACTTCTTGCTGTTAGCCTGGGCTCCAAGCAGAGCTCCTTGGTGCCATCCTGCAGCTCCCCAGCTGGGTGGTCCTCCCCTGGGGAGCACAGCACTATCAGGGCAGGCATAGGCAGCTGCACCTTTTGCAGTGTTGTCTTCATTTACCATACACCACTTGGCCAGTGTTTATAGGAAGTTCTGCTCTTGGCATTACCAAAATGGCATTTTGTTTACCATGTCACTTAAGTACCTTCTTGGTACGCAGCTCTGTCTGAATGCAGGAAGTTGTGTAGCACAGGGATAAGACATACTTTGCTCGGAGAGCTTTTGTGGAGACACTTAAAATGTTGACCACCCTTTTCTGCCATTTGCGTTCTCTTCCTCTGTATTCCCACGTCATGTTGCTTGAACTTTGCGTTTGGCAATGTATTTCTTTTTGCTTTGTATCGGGGTTATTTCTGGGTCTGTGTCTCTTATACTGTGGTTTCCTTCAGGATGGAGCTGTGCCTTGTATCTGTGCCTTCGGCATGAACCTAGGTGTGTGGAAGATGGTTGGTGCATAACAAATATGTGTTGAGTGAGACAGGACTTGACAGCGTCTCGGATGTTGCACGTCAGCTCCCTCCTGCTTAGAGCGTTTTGATTCTCTTAATGGCCCAAGCGCGGTCCTTGAAACAAGCTACTTATTTTGTATTTGTCCAACTAGATGTTGTACTTCCATGTGAGAACTCAATAAATGAACCGAGAATATGCTTATACGGCATGCAGACTCATCCTCGTGGCTGTCAGTTCAGCAGAACAAATTAATTAGTTGAAATTATCTTTCTTGGTACCAAAGAAAAACCAGCCTCTCCCTAGTAAATACGCTTTGCTGGTTGTAGGATAATCATCCTGACTGTGGTGTTGCCAGCACCTCCCGTTCAGCCATCTGGAGCGACGTCCATGCATGGTGATGCCTCATCAGCTCCCGTCCCTGGGTCCCTCCTGGTCTTTATCTCCTCTCCCCTGTCCTTGCCTCTGTAATGGGAGGACGTATGTTGCTCTCTTCCCTTTTCCTCCTCCCTAACAGTTCTTAGTTTCATAATGTGTTTTGACTTTTTACATCTCTAAGTACTAAAAATGATATATTGGATTTTTAAATAAGGGAAAGAGTAAGGAAACAAACGGCTTCCTACACAGATAATAAATCCCTATTGGTGGTATGAGGAAGTAATACATACACATGGTTCAAAGGTTAAAAAACAAAAACTATAT
>NW_012134969.1:4646397-4648458 GCF_000956105.1 Propithecus coquereli | reverse complement strand
TTCTAGTAATGTGATCAGTTTGAAGCAAATTATCTCTTCTAGTGAGCCCATAGTTCTTCTAGTATGGAAGTAACTAATCAATAATAGGTGAGTGCTTATTCTCCAGAATGGAGAATGTTGTACTAATAAAATTGCACTGCACAACTGATTACAACATTTACTTGTAAGTTGCTATGAATTTATTAGGGAAGAAATACTAGAGAAATACCAAGAAATAGTTTTGTGTAATATTCCCAAAGGAAACAGTTTGATTTGTTTTTCTTTGTAAGACACAGATGAGTTTGACTTACATTATATTTTCCTCTGTGTATGTTGTACCTGTTGGTCTAATATCTTGACCACACACATTGGCTTTTTAATCTAACAATTTTATGTGCACACGGCTATTCTGTTTGACTAAGCCACAATTATTTTTGCTACCTACTTATATAAGAAAATAATTTCCTGTCCAGATGATACTTAAGTAAAAGTTTCAAAACTGAGATATTGTACCAGCTAAGGTTAAATATGTGATTGATTTGGATGTCTTCTATACCAGAGATCCCCAAACTTCTGGGTACTAGGGACTGGTTTCATGGAAGACAATTTTTCCACGGACTGGGGTGGGCGGAGGTGGAGCTCAGGCAGTGATGCCAGCGATGGGGAGCAGCTGTAAATAGAGATGAGTCTTTGCTCTCTTGCCTGCCGCTCACTTCCTGCTGTGCAGTCTGGTTCCTAACAGGCCACGGACCAGTACCAGTACATGGGGACTGAAGTTCTATACAACTGTGTTAATTGAAACCACATTTTAAAACTTTTATTGTTCCTAGAGTGAATTATTGGAACTTAAGTGGCAACAGCAAGAGGAAGAGCGCGCCAGAATCCACCGAACTGAACACAGGAGGTATAACTGACTAATCGAATAACCATTTGATTAAATCAATTACATATTAATATAAAGCTTTTGCAGTGTTTTAGGAAAGCACTAGAGTAATAATATTTAATATGGTTTTGAAATCTATATTACCTCTAAATCTTTGTTATTGGGTGACGTATGTATGAGGTATGCCAGCTGCTATGTATATTTGTATACACACAAATATGTACATGCACGCACAATATCCAATTTTCCTGGATAAGGTGGCATTGTAAACTCACATTAAAAAACCGAATCATGCTCTCAAGCTATGTGCTTATTTAGGTTATATTTCATTTGCCTTCCATGGGACAAAGCCTCACAATTTGAGATGATGCTTTACCATTAACAGATTACTCCAGGATAATTAGTATAGATAGATGGTCAGTTTACCTATATTTGAGCACAAAAGCTCAGACAAAAACTCATTAAAGTTATTTTATATTGACTAATATGTTAGAGAAAAAAATCTTAAAATAGAACCATTAAATAATTTTTTAAATAGTGTAAATGCTATCCATCTTAATCCTAATATCAGACTTCAGAGCACGCAGTAAACTGTCATGCTGATGTTGGGACTGTGCTAATAACCACCATATGTTCTGTCATTGTTATGCTAGGATTTACCTGTGGGGCACTTGGGTTACTTGAGTTCACTTAGTATCTTAGAGAAGAATTTAAGGGTTTTCATGATTTAAAGGAGCAAATTCTTTTGAAAGTGAAAGGCTTCTCTTATGTATTTAACCTTCCCACTATCACTAATGTGCATTTTTAAGTCGTGGTTTCATTTTGTAAATGAGAGACTTCAAAAATTAGTGTCCACTGGAGGCTCATGGTTCAGATGGTGCCATTAACTGGATGGGTGCTCATGTTGTTTTGACTGAACTATGTTCCCTCCACAGTCCAGTCAAAATCATTTTAAAATGTCAAATGTGAATTTCTTTGTCTCTCATTTAAGGAAACAGCAACACTCTCTTTTATTAGTAAGGCTATTTTGTTGAGCAACATGGGGGAGGGATGCCACCCATTCATTATAGAGTAGGCCATAAATTAATTTAGTCTTTTAAATTGTTTTTTGTTATTTTCTCTTTAAAAGGCTTTCTGTTAAAAAAAAAAAAAAAAAAAAACTTGATTAAATCTATACAACTGTTATGTACCCATAATAA
>NW_012134969.1:4644542-4646347 GCF_000956105.1 Propithecus coquereli | reverse complement strand
AAAAAAAAAAGAAAAGAAAAAAAAATAGCTTATGTATGTCATAAATACTTATTAATACTTTGTTTTTTGATTTTGTTTATTGTATTTTTTTCCAAATGGAAGCTTTGAATTTTTAATGCTGCCAAGTTTATCAGTCTTCTTCCCTTTTATGATTTTTGGTCTTCCTTCACTATAAGTTTATAAGTAAATTTGCCTATGCCTCCTTTAAAACCTTCTAGTTTCATCTTTTAGGTTCAAATCTTAGACTTCTATAAAATTTATTTTCATTAAAAAAGTGAAGGATCTCGTTTTGATTTTTCTCACAGTAGCTGGCTCGTCTGTCATCATTCATTGAACTATTATATCTCTCCTGCATTGGTTTAGCACAACAACTTTATGATAAGCTACTTTTCCATATGCATCAGGTCTCTTCCTAGACTCAATGAAATTGTTTTAATTACTATAGTTTTATGGTATGTCTTAATAGTTTGTGGAGCTGGTTCTTTTTTATTTTTGAGCAGCCAGGGTCAGGATTTGCTTATTTCTTTTTTCCAGATAAGTTTCAGGATCATATTGCCAAGTCTGAAAAAATTATCTTAAAAATTATTTGAAAGTAATATGTAATAATATGCATATAAATACATAATATGTGTTTTATAGTTTTGGGTTTTTTGGTCTTTGTGTCATACTCTAGAACTATGAGAGTTTAGTTTCAGAGTTCATTGTATTAAACTCAGAATGGGCTGGATACCAGAAGTTGCTCCTGGGAGAAATGAGTTAATGAATGTGAAAAGAATTAGCATCCTTTGGCAAGAAGGATTTAGATTTGAGCTTAGGTTAGGGATGCTCTGCGAAAACTTTTGAGTGTGAATGGGTTCTGTCATTCTGGAAGTAGCTTTTCATACTTGAGTATAACGAAGTTACCCTAAATCCTAACTGCTTATTTTGAATGCATCCTGTGAAGATGATTAGATATAAGAAAACTTAAGCCCCAGTCTTTATTTTGCTACTAATGAGCTGTTTATCTCTTGATAGATTACTTAAACTGTGTCTCGGATCCTGTTTCCTCGTATGTAAGACGAAGATAATATATAGCTCATTCGTTCATCAAATAATACTTTGTTTTCCTGCCTGCTTTTGGAATTGTTATGAAGATCAAGTAATACGATTCTTGTAAAATTTCTATTTGAAAATGTTAAGGTCTTCTCCTTAAACATTGCACTTTAAAAACATTTCATTTGCTTTTGCTCAGGTCCCCTCTCCCCATATCCCACTAAAAGGACAATACAGGATTTTTTTCGTTGTGGTTAAAGGCATAAGCCAACAAGTACAAAAGAACAGGCCAGGAGGCTGCAGAAAAGACAAGACATTAGCACAAATTTTGAAGCTGGGAAGTAAGGTGATCAGTGGTAACTGACTCAGTGGAACAGGAAAAGCCAGAACTCATTTTCAAGAAGTAGTAAGACACAAGTTGGTTAAAGTTCAGGAATTGGAGGCACCTGACATGCTTGAAGACTAGGGCTGAAAACAGGAGAATGAATTAGAAGCCTAAATGAAGAGCTATGAAATTTCTAGATCCCTCCCCCAGCACACTGAATGTTTAAAAAAAAGAAAAGTTGTAAGAATGAGGATGGGAGTGTACTACGAAAAGGGGTTGAGATTGGGGTGGAGGTAGTAATAGAAACATAGATCTTTTTCTATTGTATGAAGTAAAAAAATACGATTTTTTAAAAACTAAGAAATTGGAGAATATTCATGCTATTAAGGAGATAATCACAAATGAAACCACACACGGGAATTGAAAGTAATTGTGGAGGTGAGGGAGA
>NW_012134969.1:4637340-4640592 GCF_000956105.1 Propithecus coquereli | reverse complement strand
GTACTTTCTACCATTTAGAAGTTCACATTAGCAGAAAACTCAATCCCCAAGTGTTATAATAGAAAGCTTGTGGGATTCCTCACAAGCTTTTTAATGAACCCCATAATGAGCTTGAGCGCACCTGAATCTGACCCCCTGTAACTATTTGAGTGAGAGAAGACAAGTAGAAACTCCAGAGAGAAAAGACAGAGCATGGAGGTCAAGGACTTGAAAGGATCTGGGCCGTGAGGTGAAAACTGGAATGAACCGAATTGATTTATTCAGACATGAACCATCGCTAAATAATAGTGTTTATCCAAATCAACCCTCAGTAGAAAACCTAAAGTGCAAGTTTGACAGCAATAAAATGTATGTACTTTCTGAAACTAGCACACAAAAATATAAACTAGTACTTTCCCCTCCAGTTTGTACTGGTGACAGGCATTGAAAGAAGCAATCTTTTTCCCAGCCATTATCTCTGGGGTTGATCCATACTGCAGTGGACATAGGTCAGTTGAGGACACTCCTAAACTCTTAAGGAGAGCTCAACCCCTCCAATATCCTCTTAGTAACTGATGCTCAGAGGCGAGTCGCATTACCTCTTGT
Source organism: Propithecus coquereli (assembly GCF_000956105.1). Taxonomy (NCBI): domain Eukaryota; kingdom Metazoa; phylum Chordata; class Mammalia; order Primates; family Indriidae; genus Propithecus; species Propithecus coquereli. The sequence continues at coordinate 4,640,007 of NW_012134969.1, read as the reverse complement.
CTTCATGACAAGCCATGGGTTTTCGAAGCATTTGAATGAATCAATTAGCAATAAGCTGTCTTGCATGCAACACTCACCACCGATGGAGTTTTCAGGTTTTCATGGTGCAGCTGCTGTCACAGCAGGCGGGGTGGGGACCACAGTCCAGGAAGATTCATTCATTCGGTAATTACATTATCAACGCATACTCTGTGAAGGCTTCGTTCTAGGCACTGGGAATAGGGATAAACAAGGCAGAAGAGGTCCCTGACCATGCATATGGAAATTACAGTCTGGAGAAGAGAAATACAAGTCAATAATTAAAAAGCAAGATTATTTCAGATGGTGATATGTACTGTGAAGACCCTATCACAAGGCGGAGTTAGGGGAGCCATTGGAGGAGACAGATGACTAAGGAAGGTTTCACTGAAGCGGTGACATCAGAGACCAAGGAAGAGCCAGCCACACACAGACTGGGGGCAGATGCATGCGCTTAGATGCTCCCTGTTGTCAGGGGCAGGAATAAGTGCAAAGGCTCTAACGTGGGAATGAGCTCAGACTCGAGTCCCAACTGACTGGATTATATTAACAGTAGGTGCAGGAGAGAATACTATGCAATGAGGTAGGAAAGACAGGCAGAACAAGACAATACACGATTTTGTAAGCCAATGATTTTATTCTAAGGCCAACGGGAAGTCACGAGAGGGTTTTAAGCAGAAGAAGGCATGACCTCTTTTATAATTTAGTAAGATTGTTTTGTGGAGAATGGATTACAGAGGGTGGGAGTGAAAGGTGGTAGTAATTTGCATTAGCCTGACGTCCATGGAAAGAAAGGTGCGGATTCGGGATGTGTTTAGTAGGTAGAGCAAACAAAGCTTCTAGTGGTTTGGATGCGGGGTGGGTTGGGGTGGGGAGGCTGCCATCCTTGTTACTGGTGGAAAGACCAGATGAGAACAGCTCCAGGTATGCAGGTGTCCGGAATACCTTTGGAAATTCCAGAGAGAAAAGACAAAGGGAGATCGGGGTCAGTTTCCTCTTCCTTATTGGCCTGGTCTCCAGCTTAGTAAGACACCATTCCATCTGCTTGCTGAGAGATTTACAAAAGGTGACTTAAACATCAAGCTCAGCAGTGAACCAGGCTGAGCAGAATATGGCACTTGGGTAGATTTTATGGTCAGAGGGAAGAAGTTTTTGTAGTAGCTGGGGCATAAGCACTGCTTGATGGGGCCTCAAGTTGTTGAGAAACAGCAACTGAGTCAACACGCGGTTAGCATCTTAGCTAGCACTGAGCAAGTACAGACAGATAGAACAACCTCCAGCCTTGACTTTGCCACCCAGACCGTATTTTCCTGAGAGTTCCCAAATCTCCTACAGTCATTGACCTGTAGCCACTCACCATGACTGTCCTCCGCAATCTTCATGGATGACAAGGAGGCTAATGTGACTGGTTGCCACCTTCCCTTGCTCCCACAACTGTGTATTGAGTGCCTGCTATGCACCAGGCACTGTGTTTCTGCCTCCAAGAAGCTTATAGTCTTATTTCCACAGTTCCTAAATAACACGTTGATATCACAGAGTACTTATTAATGCTGTTTCCCCAGCTTCCAAGTCCCTGACTCTACTCAGCCATATGTGGGCAACTCAGCATGATCTTGCTATTGTAATATTTACACAGAAAAGTCCATAAAACAAATAATTAGCATGACAATTATAAAGCGAACAACCACTTCTACTTTTCACTTCCGGGGTGAAGCAAGACTTGTCAGCAAGACTGGCAGTGGGGTTCAGGGTATATGGAAAGGACATGTCTCATACCGATACTGCCACAGAGCTATTTTTGGTGGTTCTTCATGTTTCCATTCTTGCTGAAGCTTCCATCTTTCCTCAGCCTCTGAGGCTCATATCTGCCATGGCCCTGATGGGTACAGTCGCTTACGAGGTTCTTGCTGAATTGGTATGAAATGTGCACGTGAAACTCTGAAGTTAAGAATTTGTGCCCCCTTTGACCGGAGCCAAGACTGGCACCAGCTCTGGTAAGGAGCTGTTAACGGCATGTCATATGGTTAATGCGAAAAGAAGTTTCTGTAGATTTCTTCTAAGCTGAAGGGGGAAAGCAATCCCCACAGCCAGTTCATGCAGCACATTAGGTTCTCAAAAATCTCTTAGCCCTGCAGCAAGCTTTCTACTTACACACATTTTTCATTGTTTTAAAGGGTAAATAATGCTTTTCTGGACCGACTCCAAGGCAAAAGTCAGCCAGGTGGCCTCGAGCAGTCCGGAGGCGATTGGAATATGAATAGCGGCAACAGCTGGGTGAGTTTTTTCTTTTCTCTTAAAAAAAATCATCTTTCAAAGTTGAAGAACAAAAACAATGAGAATTTTAAATACATGTCGCGGCCTTCTCCCCAGATATTATTTTTTTTGGTGTGCTGTTCAGCTGTGTGATGGGCAGTCAGCCAGGGTGATTACTGTAAATTCCACCAGAGCTTCTGAGAGGAAGAAAGTCCTGATTTCAGCTCGGGCCAATCACAATAAAAAATGACACCTGCCCTTTGTTCTTGGCATGATTGCTGGACTGTAAGACTTTCTATCACTCCTTGCCCAGACCTACAACAACAACAAATGAACATTTTTTTTTTCCAGGAAGATCTTAAGTGAAATATGGTTACAAAAATAATAAGCATTCTC